>NC_079441.1:65917990-66015490 GCF_903798145.1 Danio aesculapii
GAGGCTGCTGTCGACTCACTTTTGGACAGACTTTCTGACTGACTGAGCGAACGATCGGCTGACCCACCCTGACCCTTCCCTAAACCCAACCAACACATTTCAAAAGCAATCCAAAAAAAGAAAAGCCCTCGTCTGACTTTTTTTTTACCACATCCTCACCCTGCTTTTTACTTGTTTGTTTTATATTTTGGGTTCTGTTTTTGTCTTACCTGCTTTCTGGAACCGCTCTTCACCGGATTCGAACCCCCGTCTTCGTGGTCAACTCCTCTCTGCATCTCAAATCCGCCGACGGATGTGGCGCGCTAACGGGACAAACTGGTTGCAGCCGTAATGCCCTCCCTATGGAGGTAAGTGGTCAGCTGGTAAGCGCGAAAAGGAACGCCGTCACACCGCCTCGTAGCGTTCGTTTAAAGAAATGAAATGCAGCCATACGTACCTCCACCTACATAATTCGCTGTCTCCAGAAACGTCCGCAGGGCTACGTTTTCACAATGAGCCTGTCTTGGCTTTAGTCTTTACTTTGGCCATAATATGCTCTGCTTTTCTAATAATAACAGTTTTTTTCCCACATATTTTTTTTATTATCTAGAAAGACAGTTCCAAGAAAAACTGCTTACAAAAACACAACAAGGTGCTGAATCCACACAATGGAAATAATGCAGATTTGGACGTCAATGCGAACTCGATCAGACCTTTAAAGATGGACCTCCTCGTATTGGTGTCTTGTGCGTTCATTTCTCATTTTATTCTGTTACAGCTATAAAGTGCATCTTATAATCGTTTCCCTATGATTTAGGCAAAAAAGGAAGCACAATTTCATACGGGACGTTTACAATTCAGTATTCCTTAATAAAGATGAGCAATGATGAGGTCAAGAGCGCTGTCAAAGCCCAGCTCAGTCAAATTGGCACACCACTAGACACAGAACAGGTAACAAATAGTCAAACTAAAAACTAAATGAACAAAACTCTGGACCAGATTTACTGAAAAAAGAGACTATATCCAGGCCTGTAGCCAGCCTGGTGAAAGGGCTGGTTCTTTTTTTCCTCAGAAAGTGGACCACCTCATTTTCTATTTAATTATGAGGTTTAAATACTGCATTATAGTGACATTTTAAGCTCTATTTTTTGCTGGATTAACTTGTCGGATGGTCACGTAACCATACTTTTAGATGTACCAAAAGCAGTTCCTAGAGATTTAGAATAAAGAAATCAAGTCAATTCAAATCAACTCGAGCTTTATTGCCATTTCGCTACATGTGTGGACATACAGAGGAACGAAATGCTGTGTCTCGCAGGACAGCGGTGCTACATAAATGAATCATAAATACAAACACAACACTGGACATAAGAGCTATTTTAAAAAACCTATGCATAACTAACATATACTATAAGACACTTAACTATGCACATAAGACGGGCTATACAAGTACTTTTACATGAGACTGAACAATGTTGTGCAGGATATTGTGCAAGAGAAGTATTAAAGGTGAATATTGTGCAAAAGAGGTATTTAAATTATTTAAATATGAAAACAATATCAGGGTGGCGCAGTGGGTAGCACGATCGACTCACAGCAAGACGGTTGCTGGTTCAAGAACCGGCTGGGTGGGTTGGCATTTCTGTGTGGAGTTTGCATGTTCTCCCTGTGTTTGCATGGGTTTTCTCCGGGTGCTCCGGTTTCCCCCAAAGTCCAAAGACATGCGGTGAATTGGGTTAGCTAAATCATCCGTAGTGCATGTGTGTGAATAAGTGTGTATGGGTGTTTCCCAGTGATGGGTTGCAGCTGGAAGGGCATCCGCTGCATAAAACATACGCTGGATAAGTTGGCGGTTCATTCCGCTGTGGCAACCCCAGAATAATAAAGAGACTAAGCCAAAAAAAAGAGAAATGAATGAGTTATTTAAATAGTCTAAATGTGATAACAATATTTATTTTTACAATACAAATTTATTACATCGCATATCATTATAAAAATTGTAATTTGTTAAGTTTTAAAGGGCACCTATGGTAAAAAATCTACTTTTCAAGCTGTTTGGACAGCCATATTTGCATGTATGGTGTATAGACTGTCATATTGGAGTGAAATAAGCACACCCAGTGCTTTTTTTTCAATTTAATTTTAAAAAACGGTGGACCAATTGGAGCTGTTTTCAGATCGACCGCAACTTTACGTAGGAGTGCGGTCCCCCCGCCCACCAATATTGATTGACAGGCGCGTCATCATATCCTCAGTTTGTTGATTCACGTCCGCCATTTTCAGCGTGAGTCGAAGCGATATCACTAAAGGAACACCCTGGCTCTATTTTTAGATGCAAGGCTCATTGGGCTCAACACAAGATCAATATTCTCCACATTATCGCTCTAATCGGAATTATTGGTTGTATCTTTAGGTAGGTTTGCAAACATGTGTACTTCTCATCGAGTCTACCTTATACTGCATTTCTCCCGATCCCAGAAGCTCCCTGTGATCTTAACTAGCATGCGTTTTAGAATTCTAAACATAGGTTTCTATCAGGGTACACTCAAGTCGACGGCTGGGCGCCGCGGACCGCTGCAGAAACCTATGTTTAGAATTCAAAAATGCGTTGCGATACGATTCGGGACACTTCATGTTTCTGCCGCACCACAGATAGTGTCTGGTGTGCCGTGTCGCGGCTTTGAGCGGCGCATCCGGTGCCTCAGTCAAAGTTAATTCAGTGTGCGTGGTTATTAGTTTCTGTGTACAAGCTCGGCACTTGAAACTAGCACACAGTTGGCTGTAAAACTATACAAAGACACAAATGATTTTGTACTCTCTGCTTGGTCTGTGTCTGAGCCGTACATGTACGACTGAATGCAGATCCTCTCAGTCTGCCTGTCTGTGTTGCAAACACAGAGCGCGTGAGCTCATGGCCCCGCCCCCTTGTTACGTTGGGCGGGAAGCCGAAACTAGTCTACATGTGAAGCAACACACCCATAAATCAGCAAACTGTGGACACACCCCCAACATGACCCCTTTTAACACATTATAATAAAAAAATCTGAATTGTGTTTTGAACTGAACCTAAACTGGCACACTCAGAAGAACCATAATATTAATATTAAATCATAAAAAAGAGGTAAACTAGGTGCCCTTTAAATTAAAAACTGTAGTCTATTGTCATTTATAAGTCAAATGATAAACTGGCCAGCACATTTCCTTCAGAATGGGAAGTCACGGCGTACCAAACTGACAGCCAACACAGCATTCCTCTTGATCTTAAAGCCTTCTTCAATGAGTTATTTTCACAATTTTTTGTGGCATAGCAGTCAAAATAGGACACATGAGCTCATGTGTGTCCCTTTAAGGTTAAGGTTAAGCATTTAGTTCTTTAACAAAGGCTACACAATATATACAGTTGAAGTCAAAATTATTAGCGCTCTTGTGAAACATTTTTCAAATATTTCTGAAGTGATATTCAATGGAGCAAAGAAATTTTGACAGTAATTCCGGTGATATTTTTTTTCCCGGCTGGAATAAAAACAGTTCTTAATTTTTTTTAACAATTTTAAGGTCAATATTATTAGCCCCCTTAAGCAACGTTTTTTCCTGATTGTCTACAGAACAAACAACTGTTTTACAATTAGGGCACCGCAATAACAATGGTGGAAAAAAAAAGAGCAAAATGACCACACCAAGTCTTAGCAAAACATTTTACATCATTTATTTAATGCAAATACAATAAGGCCAGTTGCAAAAATTACTGTTTGCACACATTTTCATCATTAAATGTTCCCTAAGTTAAAAACTTTACAAGTAAATCTGGTCCTATTTTTTATTATGTGTGTTGTTTTTTGACTGTATATATATATATATATATATATATATATATATATATATATATATATATATATATATATATATATATATATATATATATATATATATATATATATATATGTGTGTGTGTGTGTGTGTGTGTGTGTGTGTGCGTGTAATAAGTATATGTATATATATGTATGTATGTATGTATGTGTGTGTGTGTGTGTGTTTGTGTGTGTGTGTAATACATATTTGCTAATATTCGTTTTCCAATTGCAGTTCAAAGAAGACCTTCTGTTACAGATCTCTTCACTTTTAGAGGACTCTGAACCCCTCCAGCCCTCAGACGTGCTGTCTTACGCGAATGATTTAGTAAACATCATTAAAGATGAAGGCAAAATGACTGTTACTGCTCAGGTAATACTGTGACCAAGCGTATCATCATTAGAAATGTGAACAAATGCTATTACTGGGGCGCCACGGTGGCTCAGTGGTTAGCACTGTCGCCTCACAGAAAGAAAATCGCTTGTTCGATTCCCGGGTGGGTCAATTGGCCTTTCTGTGTGAAGTTTGCATGTTTGCAGGGTTTCCTCCGGATGCTCTCAAGTGCAAAGACATGCGCTATAGGTGAATTGGATGAACTAAATTGACCGTAGTGTATGAGTGTGTGTGAATGTGAGAGTGTTTTTCCCAGAAATGGGTTGCGGCTGGAAGGGCATCCGCTACGTAAAATATGCCAGAATAGTTGGTGGTTCATTCCGCTTTGATGACCCCTGATAAATAAGCGACTAAGCAGAAGGAAAATGAATGAATGAATGCTATTACTGCATAACAGCTGATTGAGCCATCTTCTTTTTTTTCACAGGAATATGCTGGTCAAATATTAAGTGTTATCGGTAGCTCCCTGACCTCCATTGATCTAACTCCGGGTAACATCTCTGCACTAGCTGGCACAGCCACACTCATTGTACAGTCTTCTAGTCACCTTCTTGGTGCCTTTGACAGGGACAAAGAGGTAGGTTTTACAAATAACCTTAACATCATTTAAGTTGGTTATTAGCTTATTGACTATCTAATTGTAAAAATAAAGAAACAGCTTGATGACCAAGGTGAAAACAGTCTAAAGGCATGTAATTTTATTACATTAAAGGTGACATAATGAAAATGTTTTTTTTCCCACTTTATAATGTTGCTATTCCTTTTCACAATGCTTAAAAGACTTTTAGGGACTGAAGATACAAAGTGATGGAGTGTTTTGGGTGTATTTTTATCCCATTCTTCCTGCAAACAAGTCTTAAGAGTAGGGGTCTTTGTTGTTGCATTTTGCACTTTACACGTTCTCTATTGGAGACGGGTCGGGACTGCAGGCAGGCCAGTCAAGTACCTGTATCCCCTTGTGCACATCACGATTTTGCCAAGTACGATGCAATCGTGGATTAACATCTATGTTGTAGGAACATCTACTGTATACCTATTCCCTACCCCTAAACCCAACCATAACTGTAAATTATTCCCAAAATCAGAGGGGAGTAATAGTTTGATAACAATCATGTAGTGCATAAACCTAAACATAAGCCTAAACTTAACATAATCGGTAAACATATCCCTTAAATCTGATTGGCTGATTGGAATGTTGTTCCAGGATCAACATAGATGTTAATCCAGAAACAGGTCCTACTTGGTAAAATCAGGTTGGCGATCTTCTTCCTCTGCAGCCAAGACTTTGTAATGTGTGCAAGTTTTGCATTGTCTTGTTGAAATATGCATTGGGTGTCCCTGGAAAAGAAGACAGCATATTGTGCTCCAAAATCTCGATGTAGTTTTCAGCATTAATGGTGCCATCACAGACGTGCAAGATACCTTTGCCAAGGGCACTTACCCAACCCCATACCATGACAGACCATGGCTTTTGGACTTATTGCTGGTAACAGTCTGGATGATCCTTTTCTTCTTTGGTCAGGAGCACATGATGTCCATTTCTCCCCTAAAATACCTGGAATACTGATTTATCTGACCACAGTACACATTTCCACTGTGTGATAGTCTGTTCCAGATGCCTCCAAGACCAGAGATGTCGACGGCGCTTTTGGACACTGTTAACATAGGGCTTCCTTTTGGCACAGTACAGTTTTCACTTGCATTTGTGGATGTAACTACATATTGTGGTACTTGACAAAGGTTTGCCAAAGTAGTCCTGAGCCCATGTGGTGATATTGCTTATGATGAATGACGATTCTTGATGCAGTGCCGCCTGAGGGATCGGAGATCACAGTTGTTTAGCTTAAGCTTGTGCCCTTGTCCTTTAACGCACTGAAATTTCTACAGATTCCTTGAATCTTTTAATGAACTGTTGAAGGTGAAATATCCAAATGTCTTCCCATCTTTCTTTGAGGAACATCGTTTTTAAACAACTCAATGATTTTCTCATGTGTTTTTTGGCAAACTGAACAAACTTCAGCCCATATAAATTGTTTTCAGCCAGCTACCTTAAAAATAGTAAATCTAATGAATCATTTTTTTCAGTGTATGTTGTGTTCGAGTTGTGTTGGGACAACATGAAGGAATTAAGTTAACTTATTAGTTTTTACCAATTTAAGTGGATTGAACATAAAGCAATTAAGTTGTCCCAAAAAAACTTAAGGACTGTGTTATTTCAGCTTATTTTAAACAAGTAATTTGAACAAACAGCAAACTTAATTTTTTGCAACCCAGGCTCATTCTGAAAACATACCTCTACAGACGTTTCTGGAGGCCGCGAAATACATCCCGGCAGCACGAGTTCACTGTGTACACTTTTTGAGATCTCAAATTTTCCTCGCGGTTGCCATTCGTGCCAGCTGTTCTCGCATAAACCCACCAGAGGCCGCTGTTGACTCACTTTTGACAGACTTTTTGACTGACTGAGCGAACGATCTGCTGACCCACCCTCCCCCTTCCCTAAACCCAACCAATTTCATCGATTAGCCCGCCCACCCGCTTCCCTAAACCCAACCAACACGTTTTAAAAGCAATCCAAAAAAACAAAAGCCCTCGTTGGCTTTCTGGAACCGCTCTTCTCCGGAACTCCTCTCTGTGTCTCAAGGCTGCCGACGTACGTGGCGCGCTAACCGGACAAACTGGATGCAGCCGGAATGCCGTCCATATGGAGGTAAGCAGGCAGCTGGTAAGCGCGAAAAGGAACAACGTCACACCGCTCCGTAGCATTCGTTTAAAAAAATGAAATGCAGCCATATGTACCTCTGGCTACGTAATTCACTGTCTCCAGAAACGTCTGTAGGGTTACGTTTTCACAATGAGCCTGTGTCGATTTTTTGAGTGTAGTTCAAGATGGTCTAGCAGATATGAGAAGCTAGAAAACGGTGATCATGTTTCAAAACAACTCAAGAAATTTGCATATGTGTTCTCCTTGCCTTTTAGAGTGATATCACTAATTATCTGCTCAGCGCGGTGGACTCTGTGCACACTTTCCTGCTAGCAAATAAAATTCCTGATCAGGAGCCTGCTGTCATCAGCACTACAAATCTTAACATCTATGCTAACAGGTAAAGACAATCAGAATTCAAATAATCTTTTTCATTAATGAAAAAATTACAACGTTTTGGTGTTTTGATTTTTTTTCTGGTTAGGCTATCTCCACATAATCTTCAGAAAGAGCCTTTCACTGTCGTAAACAGTTCAGCCAGCTTCAAGCTGCCAAACCTGGGCTCCGATATCCTGCCTGTGGGTGAACCAGTGGATGTGAAGGTGTGTATTAAACAAAAAGCTCTTTTAAAAAACTGTCTTTAAAAAAAACAAAAAAATTCTCTAATTAATTTATTAAACATCATAATTTATTAAACAACTATTTATATGTGTGTGTGTGTGTGTGTGTGTGTGTGTGTGTGTGTGTGTGTGTGTGTGTGTGTGTGTGTGTGTGTGTGTGTGTGTGTGTGTGTGTGTGTGTGTGTGTGTGTGAGTGTTTTTTAAAGAAATATTTTTGAGAGAAAAAGGGTTTTAATTTTTTTTTTTTACATGTAAAACTGCTTTTATTGTAGCTAAAATAAAACAAATAAGACTTTCTCCAGAATAAAAAAAATATTATAGGAAATACTGTGAAAAATTCCTTGGTCTACTAAACATCATTTGGGAAATATTTGAACAAAAACAAAATTACAGGAGGGCTAATAATTTTGAATTCAGCAGTATGTATGTATGTATGTATGAATGTATGTATATATATATATATATATATATATATATGTTTGTGTATACATGTGTGTGTGTGTGTGTGTGTGTGTGTGTGTGTGTGTGTGTGTGTGTGTGTGTATATATATATATATGCAGGGTTTATTAGGAGAGGTCAGGCAATGGTCAGGCAAGCAACGGTTGACACAGGGGCAAACAGATGTATGCAGGAAATGCATGCGTGGTCAATAAACAGGCAGTTGGTCAAAAGGCAGGCAGCAGAAAGAAATAAACAATGCAACAAAGCAAGAATCTAACATGGCAAGGCAAGGAAACTGCATTGTAATGTCACCAATATTAAGACAAGCCTTATCAACTGGTGTGTGTCTATGGTGCTTTTAAGGTTCATGTAATATATAAAGGGCATCACGGTGGCACACGGTGGGTATAGCACGATCGCCTCACAGCAAGAAGGTCGCTGGTTCGAGCTTCGGCTGGGTCAGTTGGCATTTCTGTGTGGAGTTTGCATGTTTTCCACGTGTTGGCGTGGGTTTCCTCCGGGTGCTCCGATTTCCCTCACAAGTCCAAAGACGTGCGCTATAGGTGAATTGGGTGAGCTAAATTGTATGTAGTGTATGTGTGTAAATGGGTGTTTATGGATGTTTCCCAGTGATGGGTTTAAGCTGGAAGGGCATCCGCTACATAAAAATATGCAGGACAAGTCGGCGGTTCATGCCACTGTGGTAACCCCAGATTAATAAAGGGACTAAGCCGAAAAAAAAATTATGATGTATATATAGTGTTGGGTGTAATTAGTTACAAATACGTTTCTGCTGAAAAAAAAATTAAGGGATTACTTTTCATTTAAGGTAATTTAATTACAGAGTAATATATCATTATTATTACAGAATAATTTCATAATATTGAAAATATTACAGAATAGTATTTGCAATTTAGGAATATCTATAATTTATCATACGTTTAATAATAAAATATTGAGAAATTAGTTCATGACAATAAAAGGTATAAATTTAGAAAAACAGTGTAATTTTAATAATTTTGTTTGTTATTCAGATTTTTTCTATTTAACTAAAGAAAAATGGGCGGTTCGTTCCGCTGTGGCGACCCCGGATTAATAAAGTGACTAAGCCAAAAAGAAAATGAACAAATGAACTAAAGAAAAATGTATTTGTCCAACAATTACACATACAGAAACAGTAAAATGTATATATATGATATACAGTTTCAAGAAAAAGTATGTAAACCCTTTGGGATTACTTGGATTTCGGCAAAAAATTTCACAGAAAAAAAATGGTTGTGAATGTTTACATGTTGAGTAAAAACATGAAAATATATAGTATTTGTGTGGTTTTAGTTTGAGCAGACTGTGTTTTTCTATTATTGTGACTTAAATGAAGATCAAAACTCTACAGAAAATTTTCTGTGAAATTGATCTGGAAATCCAAGTAATCCCAAAGTGTTCACATACTTTTTCTTGTATACTCACCTGCATACTGCAAATAGCTTTTGCAAATAGCAATGTTTCAGATCTGCTGTGCATAATACAGTAAACATATATGCTCTTTAATCACAGATGGCACATTACAACATTGATCCATGGGCTGAAGGTCATCCTATTTCAAGTATTGTGGCCAGCATGTCCCTCTCCAAAACAAACGGCTCTGGCATTCCTGTGGCAAACCTCACTGAGGAGATTGAGGTAAAATCACCAGTGCCAATAGTTCATAATAAATAAACTAATTAAAACTAAAAGAAAAAAGTTAAAACAGAAAATTGCAATTTCTGACGAATTGCCAAATGAATTTGTTATAATAAAAAAATGACAAGTGGACTTATAATAACGTCTCAATCTGATTTTAAGACATAACACCACATGTGAATGGGTTAAAAGGTAATATTTTAACTGCTAAATCTCAATATACTTCCCAAATGTATTTATTATGCTTCGTTAAGACAATGATTTTTATTAAATGTTAATAATATTCAAATTATGAATTATTTACTTGAACAAAAAAATTGGGAAACACTTTAAGAAACACAAATTTGAACATTTGACAATGATCCCACAGAAGTCTTTAATTTTTTATTATGTTTTCTGATTATTGCTGAAATGAATGAGTGCTGATGTAAAGTAATAGATTTATGCCATTTATTAATTATGTTTAAAATCAGCATTAGACAAAGTGTTTGATTAAAATGATTTCGGTCACTGTTAAACTGCTAAAAGTTCACTAATAAAATTAATAAAAATTAAACAAATAAAATGAAAACTGAAATTATATAATTGAATAATTATAATGGATTTATTTTATGTGGTCAAGTGTGAAATATTTAATTTAGGAAGAATGAAGTATGATTTTAGGATCATTGGATCATGCATTTCAGCAGATTGAGAGATGTTGTGTGTTTTGTCCTTAAACAGTTCCTGTGTGTAGGACTAGTTTTTATATGTCATCCAAATCCTTTTGTTTTGTTTTTTGCAGCAATTTTGAATGTTGTAGCTGTGAAAAACCTGAAATCGTTCAGCGTAGTCATAAAGAACTGTAATGCAGTCAAAACCTGTCTGGAACTTCTTTAGCTGTGCATTTATCTGAAAATAACCGCACACTTTAGTATGTTCATCAGCCAATCAGAATCAAGCATTCAAAGACACCGTAGTATAAAATACCTACTTATTTAAAAACCTATTTACCATATAACTGTAAGTTAACTGTGCTTGTATATAATAACTAACTAATAAAAGCTATTAGTTACTTGTTAGTTAGTTATTATTAACTAATAAAGCTATGGTAACTAATAAAATCACTATACAAATCAATTTTAATTGATTAAATTAAATTAAATTAAATTAAATTAAATTAAATTAAATTAAATTAAATTAAATTAAATTAAATTAAATTAAATTAAATTAAATTAAATTAAATTAAATTAATATTTTGGATGTTTTTTTTTTATTAATATGAAAGAAATCAAGTTATAAAAGCAAAATAGGCCAAAAAGTGTTTGGAACCTGTCTGGAACTTCTTTAGCTGTGCATTTATCTGAAAATAACCGCACACTTTAGTATGTTCATCAGCCAATCAGAATCAAGCATTCAAAGACACCGTAATATAAAATACCTACTTATTTAAAAACCTATTTACTAAATAACTGTAGGTTAACTGTGCTTGTATATAATAACTAACTAATAAAAGCTATTAGTTACTAGTTAGTTAGTTAGTTATTATTAACTAATAAAGCTATGGTAAGTAATAAAATCACTATACAAATCAATTTTAATTGATTAAATTAAATTAAATTAAATTAAATTAAATTAAATTAAATTAAATTAAATTAAATTAAATTAAATTAAATTAAATTAAATTAAATTAAATTAATATTTTGGATGTTTTTTTAATTAATCTGAAAGAAATCAAGTTCTAAAAGCAAAATAGGCCAAAAAGTGTTTTGTCACAGCACATATAAGCTGACATGTTTGAAAACTTCAGTAATACCAGCTCTGCTTTTGGGTAGCAGAAATAAAAGTAGTACATTTTCTGATATATATTTATATATATATATATATATATATATATATATATATATATATATATATATATATATATATATATATATATATATATATATATATATATATATATATATATATATGTATATATATATACACTGTATAGTTTTCCCCTTCTATCATATTTTTCTTATTCTTATAAGTTATATTATATAATATCTTATATTATTCTTATGTATAACATCAGTTTACATGCGCACATAAAGCATATATTGCTGAAAGAGAAAAGATGGATGTACAGAATTTGTGCTTATATTTCTGAGTGTATTCAGATATAAGTTCTCTGACATGTACCTGATGTTAGTGTAATACTCTTTGAGAAATTAAAAAAGAATTCAAAATCTAAAACAATCCTTGTACCTTACCATGAAAATAGTGCACATTATTACTTGAATCTTTTATGCATTGTTAAATTGTTTCTGGCAATGTATTATAAGAAGAGGATTCAATTAGACTTTTTCTTAATCTCCAGATCTTTTTACCGAGGTTGAATGCCTCAACGGTGGACACCTCGGATCTAGACCTGGGACACTACAGTACTACAGTCATCAATATAACCACCCCCAATATTACCCTAGTCATCAAGCTCAGTCCGTCTGAAGATTTAACACTGCTGGTACTTTTGGGTTATCAGAGTCAGCCTACTGAAGGAAACAACAAAGCCACGGTTACACTTCCACAGCAAGGAAACTCACAAGGTACAGTAAATCAATAGGTTGTTTAATGGGTAAAACATGTATTGTTCTCTGATGAGTCCACTTTCGCTGTTTTTCCCACATCCCGGAGAGTTATGGTGTGGAGAAACCCCAAAGAAACGTACATCCTAGACTGTTGCATGCCCAGAGTGAAGCAATCCATGATGGTTTGGGCTGCAATTTCATGGCATACCCTAGGCCCAATATTTGTGCTAGATGGGCACATCACTGTCAAGAACTACAGAAGACCATTTTGGAAGACCATATGCACCCAATGGTTTAAACATCGTATCCTAAAAGCTGTGCTGTGTATTAGGAAGATAATGCACCAATACACACACTAAAACTAGTGACAGAGTGGTTTGATGAACATGAAAGTTAAGTTGAACATCTGCCATGGCCTGCACAGTCACCAGATAGAAATATTGTTGAGTCACTTTGAGGTGTTTGTGAAGAGTGAATCAGGAAATTTTTCCTTCATCAGCATCACGTAGTTGCCTGGGCACAATTCTGCAAGAAGAATGGCTCAAAATCCCTCTGGCCATTGTGCAGGACTTGTATCTGTCATTCCCAAGACAAATTAATACTCTACTGGCCGCAAAAAAAATTAGGCCCTACACCACACAAAGGTATTATTGTTGTCTAAAACCAGGCATTTCAGTTTTATTGTCCAACCCTTGTATTTATAGTGTAGGGTGTAAGAAGATACAAATACTTTATAAAAATAAATAAGGGATAGAAAATAAAAAAATACAGTGGTTCTTTAATAGGTAAAACATGTATTGTTCTCTGATGAGTCCATCTTCACTGTCTTTCCCACATCCCGGAGAGTTATGGTGTGGAGAAACCCCAAAGAACCATACCACCCAGACTGTTGCATGCCCAGAGTGAAGCATGGGGTTGATCAGTCATGGTTTGGACTGCAATTTCATGGCATACCCTAGGCCCAATACTTGTGCTAGATGGGCACGTCACTGTCAAGAACTACAGAAGACCATTCTGGAAGACCATATGAACCCAATGGTTTACACATTGTTTCCTAAAGGCTGTGCCGTGTATTAGGAAGATAATGCACCAATACACACACTAAGACTGGTGACAGAGTGGTTTGATGAACATGAAAGTTAAGTTAAACATCTGCCATGGCCTGCACAGTCACCAGATGTAAATATTACTACTTTTAGTATATTACTACTTTTCTTATTTCTTTTTTTCTTTCACAGACGAAAGGTACACGTGGGTTCTGGGTCCTGATGACTTGGCCCTAGATGTTGGGGTTTACAACCTTCTCATACGGCCTAAAGTTCCTCCAGGTGTAAAGTCTATCAATGCTTCGGTAACTGTTACAAGTGTTACTGCTCAGTGCATTTTCTGGGAACAGGCCAGAGCCAACTGGAGTGACCACGGCTGTAGGGTGAGTGTCATTAGAGCATCCTTTAAACAGGATTAAATGCATTTAGGGTCTGAAAATGTTGGAATTTTCTCAGAATATGTATTTAACGTTGGAGTCATTTCACTATGATTTTGATATGGTGTGTTTGAATCAGTTCAGTGCTTAAAGGGACAGTTCACCCAAAAATGAAAATTTACAGTACTCACCCTTCACTTGTTTCAAACCTGTTTGAGTTTCTTTGTTCTGTTGAAGAGGAAAGAAGACATTTTGAAGAAAGCAGGGAACCCGCATCCATTGACTTCCATAGTTTTTCTTACTGTGGAAGTCAATGGTTACAGGTTTTCAACTTTCTCTTAAATAGATTATCTTGTGTTCAACAGAAGAAAGAAACCCATAAAAGTTCATGAGGATGAGTTTAAGGATTTTTTTGGTGAACTATCCCTTTAATGTCATTTTCATTAAACACTAACAAGGCCTTACCTCTGAAAGCTTTAGCTGTGCTTATTTATTTTTTAGGTTGGCCCTAAAACGACTCCATATGTTACCCAGTGTTTGTGTACCCATTTAACCTTCTTCGGGAACAGTTTTTTCGTCATGCCCAATACGGTAGATCCAACCAAGTCTGCTCAGCTTTTTTCCAACTTCGCCCAGAACCCGGTGGTAGTGTGCTTTATCGGGGCGATTTTTGTGGCGTTCATCCTGACAGCGGCGTGGGCTCGCAGGAAGGACCTAAAGGACAAAGCCAAGGTCTGTCTACAACTTTACTAAGTTTATGGTCTCTGGGTGCTAACTACCACCCATGTAATATTTTAAAATCACCATAAACATTCAACCCAGGCTCATTGTGAATATGTACCCCTGTATATATTTCTGGAGAGCGTGGAATACATCTCAGGAGCTTTTTTTGCCGTTTTTGTTTTCGCGAATTCACCAAAGGCCACTGTGCAGATCTTAGATTTATTTTGCAAGTGCCATTCGTACCTGCTCTTCTCAGGTAAATCCACCAGAGGCCACTGTCGTCTGACAGACTGACTGACCGATTTTCCCACCCTCAGCCTTTCCTAAACCCAACCGATAGTGTTTTCAAAAGCACCGATTGACCCGCGCCCTCCTCCTTCCCTAAACCCAACTGACAGTGTTTTCAAAAGCAATCCAGAAAAAGAAAAGCCTTCGTGGCTGTCTGATTTTTACCACGTTTTCAGATCTTACCACATTCTCACCCTGTTATTCAATTGTTGTTGTTTTTTTGCCTTTTAATTTACCTTCTTTCTGGAACCGGATTCAAACCCCATCATCGCTCTCAACATTTACTCTGTCTCCCAAGTCCGCTGACATACGTGGCGAGCCACTGGGCAAACTGGTAACAGCGAAAAAGCCGTCCACACGAAGGAAAACGGTCAGCTGGTAGTGCAAAAAGAAACAGAAGCCGTCGGCGGTGTCATACCGACCCGTAGCGTTCTTTTTAAAATTGAAATGCAACCATACATACCTCTGGCTACATAATTCGAACTCTCCAGAAATGTATATGGGGCTACGTATTCACAATGAGCCTATGTTGCAAACATTACTTTTTGGCACTATAAAGTCTGAGGTATTAAATAGCACACTTAAAAAAATGAGTTAAACTAAACTACTCATTTAAAATGAGTTGAAACGACACAGTTCTTAATGTTTTTTGGGGAACAACTTAATTGTTTTATGTTCAATCCACTTAAATCTGTAAAAAACGATTAAGAAATTGTGCGGAACCCACG
The DNA here is from genome assembly GCF_903798145.1 of Danio aesculapii. NCBI lineage: Eukaryota > Metazoa > Chordata > Actinopteri > Cypriniformes > Danionidae > Danio > Danio aesculapii. The sequence goes on from NC_079441.1 coordinate 65,933,369, forward strand.
ATTTAGTCTAAAAATTTAAAGGCAACAGTTTATTGAATCTAGACAAAATAAAAAAATTTTGCATCTCAGTTTTATTTAGAGACCCAAACTCTGCAAAACTACTAAATCTACTGCAGTTGCTGGTTTTTATTTGGCCTTAAAGTAAAATTAAAAGCTTATACCATGTAATCTATATCAATAATGAAATATTTAAAACAGTAACTGATGGATCTAATGCATGTATTAGCAATCTAGCAAACTAAACCCAGTCAGTTTACAATGAATCTACTTTAATTATTTTCTAAACAGCCTAATTCACTTGATATGCACATCAGATCTGGAAATAAAATGGATTGCGTGTTGCAAATCATTGACTTCATTAACAAAAATGTAGAGTTAAAGTCAGAATTATTAGCCCTCCTAAATTATTAGCCCCACTGTATTTTTCCCCTGATTTCTGTTTAACAGAAAGAAAGAAAAAATCTTAACACATTTCTAAACATAGTAGTTTTAATAACTAATTTCTAAAAACTGATTTCTTTTATCTTCGCCATGATGATGGTACGTAATATCTTACTAGATTTATTTCAAGATGCTAGTATTCAGCTTAAAGTGACATTTAAAGGCTTAACTAGGCAAGTTGGGGAAATTAGACAAGTCATTGTATAACGATGGTCTGTTCTGTAGACAATCGAAAAAAATATTGCTTAAGAGGACTAATAATATTAACCTTAAAATAGTTTTTAAAAAATTATAAACGGCTTTTATTCTAGCCAAAATAAAACAAATAAGACTTTCTCCAGAAGAAAAAATATTATAGGAAATACTGTGAAAAATTCCTTGCTCTGTTAAACATCAGTTGTGAAATATTTAAAAAAGAAAAAAAATCACAGGGGAGCTAATAATTTTGACTTTAACTGTATATTATATTGGATATACTGTGTTTCATCCTCCAAAAGGTAAAGGTTACTGTGCTAGATGACAATGATCCTTTTGCTGAGTACTGCTACTTGCTGAAGATCAGTACTGGGCATCGGCCGGGATCCTCCACTTCATCACGGGTTGGCGTTTGCATGTATTATAAGCTTTTCTTCTGGAAATATGAGTGTAACATACTAACTTTATAATGTCATTGCCACTCTTCAGGTTATAGTGACTGTTCAGGGCACAGAGGGAGACTGTGAGCCCCATCATCTGACTGACCAGGATAAGCCTGTGTTTGAAAGAGGAGGTGTGGATCTGTTTTTACTGACCACCCCTTTCTCACTGGGAGACCTGCAGAGCATCAGACTGTGGCATGACAACTCCGGAAATCATCCTGCTTGGTAAATTGGTGTTAAACAGTTCACAAATGGACTCTTTTCAAATTTCCAGGTTTTTCAGTAGCTGAATTCGTCATTGTTGGGAAACTTAGAGCGCAGTGAATGGGAAAGTACAACAAATAATTGTTTTACAATCCCATTTGCTGAAATAATAAAAGAAAAACTCCACGATGGTGTTATCAAGTCTTTCAGAAAAAGTGATAAAGTTGACTGATAACGGCAGCCAGAAGAGAGAACAATGTCAAATTTACGGTCCTGCCCCATAGACGCTGCATTAGAAACACCTCACATAGTAATTATTTTTATGCAAAATTAATTTGATGCAAAGATGATTTACTACATACATAAATACAAATAAATGTTCATACGTTGTTTAAAAAATCTAATTATTAAAAACTTTTAAGGATTTAAGATTATGATGACTGTTAAACGCATCGTTACAATCTTGTGACGGTCCATTATACAAAATAAAGAACAAAAAAAAAAACATCTACATATCTGCAGAAAACTCAAAATTAAGCAATTCAACACGCTTTTAAAAAGAAATATGCATTATAACAGTATTAACAGTGTTTTTAAGTAAGGGATAATGTATATCCAGTCGGTTGTTATTGCAGAATAAGAGAATCATCAGGCAAGCAAAAGGTCAAAACAGGGACAGACAGGAGCATTCAGATCATCCTAAAGTAGGGATGGCTGACGTAAAACTGACGTTCCGAGACTCCCAAGATACCACGTGTCAAGATCCCAAAGCGCATATATTGCGAAACACTGCACCAAAGCATGATTCGAAACACCCAGGTCACGGGACTAAAGCAATTCAAAGCATCTGTCATTTCCGAAGCATTTTGAGACCTGGCAAATCTGCATTTGACTGACAGGGTCAGAATAAAACTTTGTCTCATATAGCCTAGTGGGCTGTGCGTGTGCACATAGTTACTGTGCTGCAAATGGGTTTTGGGTTCAAATCCCGACTTGTACAACTACTCAGAAATTATGATTTAATGTATTTTAATAATGTTACTGTTTTATGGTAAAGACTAGATAGGATACAGCTGCGGATATGCCATCAATATGGCATCATTTTTGTAACACTGTATAACAATAATTAATATTTTAACAGTATTGTGATGGTTGGGTTTAGGGTTGGGGTAGGGATAGACGTTATTAAAATACAAAAAAATGGAAATTTAATGAATAACATAAATAATTCTTATGAACTTCTAGCTGCAACCGGATCTGATCTAGCAACAACCCTGTTTTATGACCATGCATGCTAGTCAGGAACTCTGACCACTTCATTAAATGACTTGAAGCTTCAACTCTACAACGTGGGGTTTAATACCTCAATTTGCTCAACTGTTTCTTTGCTAAAGCTGTTCCAGAGCAATACAAACAATGTAGAGACAGGTTTTGAAACGTTTCGAAGCTTGGACACATTTGCTTCAACTGTTTCAGTGTTTCATCAAGCCTCGTTTTGCCCACCACTATCCAAAAGCGTAGTTACAGTACAGGCCACTGGTCAGGACAGGCAGCAAAACAACATAAACAGTAAAACAAAGCAAAAGTCAAAACACGACAAAGAAATCGCTTCGTTATGCTCACTTACAGTTTACTTCAGCAAAGAGTGTGTGTGAATGAGGTGTCTTTATAGTCCTGGTTACCAGTCCATCATGAGCTTCCAGCTGTGTGTGTGTGTGTGTGTGTGTGTGTGTGTGTGTGTGTGTGTGTGTGTGTGGGTTTTTGTGATTTGAGAGGACATTTCATATGAATACACGCCACACTACGAGGACATTTTTTATTATGAGGACAGTGCCGGTGTCCTCATAATTCAGGCAATGTAGAAGTGCTTCTACATGTGTAAGGAGCTCAAATTCAAATTTTCTCTAAAAGTCCATATAGTTCACAATCATCAGACTTTGTGTTAACAGTGTGTATCGGAACTGCGCCCCTGTAGGTGGGTCTTGGTACTGGACCTCCTTATGAATATTCACATGTGTGTATGGAATCGCGGGTTTTGATTGGCTAAAGGGTGCGAAGTCCTCATAAATTCGGGTTTTGTCTAAGCAGTGTTTTACCCTATTCACACAAAGGACGATAACGATAAAGATATGTTTGTAAAATCGTTCTAAATATAAAGGAATAACAAGGTCCACACCACAACAATAAAAATTAAAACACAGAGAAGCAATATCATTGGAATCATTTTCTTCCACCTCCTCCACCTCCGACCGAGTCACTTCCGGCTGAGATAATGAGCGCGCCACTCTGAAGACACTTAAGGTAAGATTGATGATAAAACTCAACAAATAATGAAACATTATATTATATTAGTTAACGTTATAAAGCAGTTAAACAGGCTAGTTTTGGTCACGTTTGTAAGCTTTTATCTAGCGTTTTATCACGACCTATAAGGAATATAAGGATGTATAAGTAATTAACAATTAACTTTCTAGTCTGACAAATACATATAAGCAATAACTAAATCGCTTGTATTATGTATGTTTTGGGTTTAAAAGTTAATGGCTAATGGCTAAATAAGTCGTGATGCCAGGTTGAGGTCAAATTTATTTTGCTATCTGGGCAGTTCAGTGAAAATTGGGTTAATGTACGAAAGACCACAATGGAAAAATATTGTAGTATTTGACGTAGTTTACTGCAGTATGTTATAGTGATTACTACACTTTGTTAATGCACTTCAGTATCCTGTAATAATTGTGAGTTGATAAACCATAGTATTCTTTTATTTTTACTATGGTAAGTTTAAAAAACACCATTGTATCAAGGATTATTACTCTAGTTTACTATAGTACAGTAGTCCACTACAGTATTTTCTGTAGGTCTCTGTAGAGGTTTTATAAACTGTATATAAAAGTCTGATAGCTATTATCATAATGTTTGCCTTTAGTGACAGTCACAGTGTAGTTGAGAAGTAGAAAAGCAGCATGTTTCAGATTGTTTAAAATACTAAACACATTTGTAAGGTCTAAGATGTTTTTCCTGTTTCACTGGTGCTATTTACTGACCTGCAAGTAGTACAGAATGATCCCTGTTGATTATATTTAAGCCCTCTACAGCAAATAAAAGTGTAAACTCATAATTGATTAGGTCAGTGATGTCTAAAAAACAGAATTATTATAATTTCATAAAGTGACAAAATACATCATCTGGCTTTTGCAGGAAATGGCAGCAACAAGGTCTCGGAGGACTAAGCTAAAACCAAAGGATGAAGCTGCATATTTTTCATCCATGCTCAAAGATAAGGATGGATTTGAAATAAAATATATAAATTCATTTAAAGGTGAGTAACACAATTGTCTATGTTTTAAGTATTGTTTTAACTTTTACCCTGACTGATCTGGTCTTGGTTAGGTCGAGGAGTGTTCAGCTGTCGCCACTTTCAAAAGGGAGATTTTCTTATCGAATATCGAGGGGAAGTCATAACTAAAGAAGAATATGAAAGAAGGCACAGAGTATATCATGCTGCACTTGAAGTTTTTTTATTTGAATTTCGTTGTGATGGAAAACAGTTGTGGTATGTATATTGCTGTACTTAATTTACATTGTCTTTCAAATTTACAAAGTTGTAGGTCACCCAGATATACAAACTTTGCATTTCCTGATGCAGCAGTGGTAAACTAGAATTAACTTTTTATTATTATTATTATTCTGTGAAACTTTCCTATTGTATGATTCTGTCAATATTACATCTTGGAGTTAGCACTGTGTTCTGTTTCAGGGTTGATGCTGCCAGAGAAGACGGTTCTTTAGGGAGAATCGTCAATGATGATCATGTGAACCCCAATAGCAAAATGAAAACAATCAGAGTGGACGGAAAGCCCCATCTGTGCTTATTTGCAGTAAAGGACATAAGTCCTGGGGAAGAGATATTGTATAATTATGGAGATTCTGACTGGCCTTGGAGAAGAAAGGTATTAACAGATTGAAATAATCCTTTTACTTTATTTGAAAGACACAGTTTACAGTAAAAACAGTTTTTAACCATGTGGAAAAGTGTTAGTACTTGATTTAGAATCCACACAGGTTTGTTCTGAGGTTGAACTAATTGATTTCTTTAAAATTTCCATAAAATGTTTTATAACATTGTATAGTTGACCTTTTGTTAATCTGATTACACAAATCTTTTATATTTTACAGGTTTTTTCTGAGACTGAACAACAGGTGCATGCTTTGGTCAGCTGTGCAGCAGGAGATGGGTCAAAGGAGGTAAGTGTGTGTTTCTAATGCTCAACAGGTAGTTAAATCTCCATTAACTTTGGTAAGATGATGCAAAATCCTTATAAACTGTATGATTTCTTTAAAATTTCCATAAAAAAATGTTTTATAACATTGTATAGTTGACCTTTTGTTAATCTGATTACACAAATCTTTCATGTTCTACAGGTTTGTTCTGAGACTGAACAACAGGTGCATGCTTTGGTCAGCTGTGCAGCAGGAGATGGGTCAAAGGAGGTAAGTGTGTGTTTCTAATGCTCAACAGGTAGTTAAACCTCCATTAACTTTGGTAAGATGATGTAGAATCATTACTTTAACATTACAGATGATTAGGACTGTGTGCTGCAATGAATTCTCACATATCCTGATTGTTTGATCTAAGAATTCACTTGTATTATGTAATTTTCACATTAGTTGTTTTGGATACTCAAAGCATCACCATGTACTGCCGTGTTATCCAAAATTAATGTTTAGTACTCAAACCTTTTCAGATCTCAACAACGTCTGATTCTCAGCTGACATGTCATGACAACACTCAACAGGTAAATGAGCATTTAATAAGCATTTATTTCTTAAATGTTCTTTAGTTGGCAACAACAGTGATTTTTAATTACAATCAAACTTAAAGAATTGAAAGATAGCGATAGGCTGATGATACACAGGACAACATTTTGAGCAATCTTGCCAGGCAACTTTTTTTAGCAATGTTGATTGGGCACTTTCCCCACTGAGAATGGGTAACAATTTTGCAAAATCTGCATACTTTAAATCAGTCATGGGCCCTGTGTCTCATCTGGTTGCCCACTGATGCCAACAATGACCTAAGTTGCCCCGCAACGTTGCTCAAAAAGTTGCCCCATGTATCATCAGTCATAGGAATTGTTTAATTTACAATAGTATGGAGGATGGTTCATTCTGAGCTATTATGTGTATCATATGTCGGATGTCCCCATACTTACTACTTTAGTCATGTAGTGGGGGATGGGTAGAAGTTCAGTGTGTGTTTTGTCCAACGGCACCATGGTTTGTGTGTCGTATGTCCCCATACTTACTGCTTTTGTCATATGTCCCCATACTTACTGCTTTTGTCACGTTGTGGGGGATGGGTAGAAGTTCAGTGTGTGTTTTGTCCAACGGCACCATGGTTTGTGTGTCGTATGTCCCCATACTTACGGCTTTTGTCATACTATTCAGAACAGTGCAATTCATTTGTGATATACATTTTGGTATTTGTGAAATTAAAATAACTTGTTTAAACCTTAGCCCCTTGTCTTAAAGGTGCCATAGAATGAAAAACCTTGTGAATGAAAAACTGTATGATTTCTTTAAAATGTCCATAAAAAGTGTTTAACATTGTATAGTTGACCTTTTGTTAATCTGATTACACAAATCTTTCATATTTTACAGGTTTGTTCTGAGACTGAACAACAGGTGCATGATTTGGTCAGCTGTGCAGCAGGAGATGGGTCAAAAGAGGTAAGTGTGTGTTTCTAATGATCAACAGGTAGTTAAATCTCCATTAACTTTGGTAAGATGATGCAAAATCCTTATAAACTGTATGATTTCTTTAAAATTTCCATAAAAATGTTTTATAACATTGTATAGTTGACCTTTTGTTAATCTGATTACACAAATCTTATTTTACAGGTTTATTCTGAGACTGAACAACAGGTGCATGATTTGGTCAGCTGTGCAGCAGGAAATGGGTCAAAGGAGGTAAGTGTGTGTTTCTAATGCTCAACAAGTACACTAATAAATAAATCAGTAAAATAAAAGGTAAAAAACGGCAGCTGTGGTTGCCAGTACTTTACCGTTAAAAATACGGTACACACCGTAAAAGTAGTTCCTCATTTTTATGGTAAACTACCGTATTTCATTAATTTATAGAGGTAATATGTCTGTATTTTGAATTACCAACATCTACACATATTTTGTTACACAGTTAGACATGTTAACACAGCCACATGCAGGTGGTGATGAGTAAGTTATATAATGAACCAAAGCTCATCACTAACAACTTTTCCCACAAGCAGTAAATGGTATCAGTATATAGAAGGTGCTCAGTGTCATTCACACAGCTACTAAACACCAGTATGGTAAAACAAATAAAATTTAAGTCATGAAAAAAACATTGTTTATCAACATTAGATGAAACCTAAATCTCTAATGTACATAACTGATGGAGAAACAACTGCAAAGATCCATAATAATGTCAACAAAAAGCATAAAAAGTGATGTGCCATACAGGGAACTGGGAAAGTCAATTTATGGTTATTCGCTGTATATATTAAGGAAACATACCGTTAACCAGGTTACAGATTTTTACTGTAGTATTTTTACAGTTTTTTTACCGTTGAAATCACGGCCATTTTTTACAGTGTAGTTAAATCTCCATTAACTTTGGTAAGATGATGCAAAATCCTTATAAACTGTATGATTTCTTTAAAATTTCTATACAAATGTTTTAAAACATTTTTTAAAACAAGACCTTTTAAAACAAGACCTTTTGTTAATCTGATTACACAAATCTTTCATATTTTACAGGTTTGTTCTGAGACTGAACAACAGGTGCATGCTTTGGTCAGCTGTGCAGCAGGAGATGGGTCAAAGGAGGTAAGTGTGTGTTTCTAATGCTCAACAGGTAGTTAAACCTCCATTAACTTTGGTAAGATGATGTAGAATCATTACTTTAACATTACAGATGATTAGGACTGTGTGCTGCAATGAATTCTCACATATCCTGATTGTTTGATCTAAGAATTCACTTGTATTATGTAATTTTCACATTAGTTGTTTTGGATACTCAAAGCATCACCATGTACTGCCGTGTTATCCAAAATTAATGTTTAGTACTCAAACCTTTTCAGATCTCAACAACGTCTGATTCTCAGCTGACATGTCATGACAACACTCAACAGGTAAATGAGCATTTAATAAGCATTTATTTCTTAAATGTTCTTTAGTTGGCAACAACAGTGATTTTTAATTACAATCAAACTTAAAGAATTGAAAGATAGCGATAGGCTGATGATACACAGGACAACATTTTGAGCAATCTTGCCAGGCAACTTTTTTTAAGCAATGTTGATTGGGCACTTTCCCCACTGAGAATGGGTAACAATTTTGCAAAATCTGCATACTTTAAATCAGTCATGGGCCCTGTGTCTCATCTGGTTGCCCACTGATGCCAACAATGACCTAAGTTGCCCCGCAACGTTGCTCAAAAAGTTGCCCCATGTATCATCAGTCATAGGAATTGTTTAATTTACAATAGTATGGAGGATGGTTCATTCTGAGCTATTATGTGTATCATATGTCGGATGTCCCCATACTTACTACTTTAGTCATGTAGTGGGGGATGGGTAGAAGTTCAGTGTGTGTTTTGTCCAACGGCACCATGGTTTGTGTGTCGTATGTCCCCATACTTACTGCTTTTGTCATATGTCCCCATACTTACTGCTTTTGTCACGTTGTGGGGGATGGGTAGAAGTTCAGTGTGTGTTTTGTCCAACGGCACCATGGTTTGTGTGTCGTATGTCCCCATACTTACTGCTTTTGTCATACTATTCAGAACAGTGCAATACATTTTGGTATTTGTGCAATTAAAATAACTTGTTTAAACCTTAGCCCCTTGTCTTAAAGGTGCCATAGAATGAAAAACCTTGAAATTTACCTTGGCATTGTTGAATAATATGGACAGATAAAACCATATTTGCCCCCTAAGCCACATACCTTCTATATAAATATCAGAGACCAATTTAAATATTGTATCAATGCATTCTATTGTGCCTTTACCACCCAACTATAGTAATATAGTATAATCTCTTCTAATCAACCATAACTTTTTTTTTCCAACAGAACTGTAAACATGTCATAATTTCCTCAGTAGTATCAAGCTTGAATAAATGTGATTGCTGTAGTGGTCCTTATTCCGCTTTTAAGTGGGCTGGTGTGAGATGTAAGGGTAAGTATTTTGTTCTGAAAATTTTTATATTTTTTAAAATGTTTTACCATTTAAACCCTAAAACTGTGTAATCTTGACATTCTAAATGTATCTTTAAATTAGCTTGAAAAAGCTGACATTTCTATCTTTCTTTCATTCTTTCTCAGTCTATCTGCCTGTGTAGTTGTGTAATCGATTCATATTTATATTAGTCTTCTCCTTTCTCTGTTTTTTATCTTATCGCCACACTTTCAAACACACTGATCATCTATCACTGTTTTACCTATCATTTTTTAAAGCATCTTTTCTTGAATAACCTTTTAATCAAATTAAACCAATCTTGTTTATTATACGCTCAATCTAGTTTGTTCCCGCTTCTGGCATAAAACTTGCTATGATAAAAATGTGAAGCCCAAACCTGACCCCTTAACATCCGTAAGTATGATTTAATGAATAGTCAGATATGTTTTATTTTTCAGCAATTTTCTTCCTTAGAATTAAGTTTTCTGAGTATGTACAAAAGATATGTTTACTGTTTCAGGATTCTGAAGTAGAATTTTCCAGTGAGAACATGTCGGATGAGGACTATGTACCTAATTCTGTCTCAGAAAGTTCAGACACAAGCAAAGCTTCTCCAGAAAAACTCTTAAACATTAAAAATACTGACGTGTTCGGCATCAAATCTACTGCAGAAATTCAAAATGGTAGACCATGCCAAGACAGTGTCATAGGTAAAGATTCACTCCCAAAAGTTCCAGTCTGCACAGCACAGCTTGAAATGCCTAGTAAGAAAGGCAAACAAGTACAAATATCGAAAGTTCACAGCGATGTAAGCGTTGGCAATACTGAAAACACTGTTGAGGATCTCACAGGCACAGGGGATGATCCATCTTTACACTCTTCAAATATATCTTCCTCAGTAAGCAAAAAGAATTACTGCTACATTTGTGGAAAACCACAGTCAAAATTTACACGCCACTTAAAAATCCATGAGAATTCCAACGTCGATGTTGCTCGGGCTTTGGCTCTACCAAAACATTCCAAAGAGCGTCTAAAACTTCTGAACAAACTGCGGAACAAAGGGAACTATGAACACAATGCAGATGTTTTAGCGAATGGGACTGGATTGTTAAAAATCAAACGTAAGCCAAAGAAAAGATATGAATCAAAAGATTATGTGCATTGTATGTATTGCCATGCAATGTTTCTCCGAAAGGATCTTTGGAGACACGTTCGAAATTGTCTTTCCAAACCAGTGGAAGATCAGGCAGTGCCAGGAAGAAGTAGGGTATTGTCTTTGGCAACAATGTCTAATGCAGCCCTCTGCCAACAAATATCACAAGGTGTTTGGAAACTGCTAACTATGATGAAAGACGATGACATCTCTGCTGCTGTGCGGAGTGACTTTTGCATTCTTCAGCTGGCCCAGTCATTTTACAATAAACATGGGCAGGATCCCACTAAATATGACTATATTCGACAGAAGCTCCGGGAAGTTGGAAGACTTCTGCTGATTCTGAGAAAGGAATTTTCTGTACAGACTCTTGAAGATGCTGTAAGACCTGCAAATTTCAATGTTGTTATCCAGGCTGTCAAGAAGGTATCTGGGTTTGATGATGGAAAACACTCATTCCAGACTCCAAGCCTTGCCCTTAAGTTGGGCCACTCACTGAATAAGATATGTGACATTGTACATTGCAGAGCTCTAATGGCAGAAGATGGTAAGGGGATAAAGTCAACCCAAGCATTCAAAAAGCTGTATGATGCAAAGTGGTCTGAACTCGTTTCCCACACAGCTTTGACCACCTTGAATGAGGGGCGCTTTAACAAGCCATCTACCCTCCCTTTCACAGAGGATGTACAATGTCTTCACCAGCATCTTGAAAAGGTTGTTGATTTAGCCTCTGAGAACTTGAAACAGATGCCATCAGCACAAGTCTATGGCGACCTATGCAAAGCAACCCTTGCAAAAATAATACTGTTCAACCGGCGACGTGGAGGAGAGGTTGCAAAAATGCAACTCAAAGGTTTTCTAGAGAGGGACACAGCTCCCCTACATAAAGATGTTGCTGTTGGGCTAACAAAGTTTGAACAAAAACTTTGTACACATTTCAGTCGGGTGGAAATTAGGGGTAAAAGGGGGCGAAAAGTGGCAGTTTTGCTGTCACCAGACATGGTTGATGCCTTAACACTCCTCATAAGCAGAAGAAGGGAGTGTGACGTCCCTGAGGAAAACCAATTCCTGTTTGCTCGACCAAGCTGTTTGAGTTGTTATAGAGGACAAGACTGTCTGAGGATCTATGCACACGAGTGTGGTGCACAAAACCCGGAACTCCTCCGGTCGACCCAACTGCGCAAACATGTGGCAACTTTGTCGCAGGTGCTTAACCTGAAAAACCACGAGTTGGACCAAGTTGCGGACTTTTTGGGCCACGATATTCGTGTGCACAGAGAATACTATCGACTTCCAGAGGCTACAACCCAGCTGGCCAAGATTTCAAAGTTACTCCTCGCTGTGGAGAAAGATTCTCTTTCAAATCTCCAGGGCAAAACCCTAGAAGAAATTGAAATTGAAGGTAATGCTACTAAAGTTGTTTTTTTGAAATGACATTTTGAAGTTTACTGTACGTATATTCATATCCTAAAGATAATCCCTAACGTACGGACCATAGATCTTAACAATATAATGTTCACCAAATATTAGAGTTATCACTATGTCTTCTATTTTTACTCTAACGTTAGCAATGTTAAGCTTACTTGATACTCAATTTTTTTTTAGACAAGTTAGACTTTTCTGATTCGGAACATAGTGAAGACAGTGATGCTGAGGAGGCACATCCACAGACACAAACAGAAACAGGTAAAAACACATAAACATACAAACATCAAATCAGTAATGTCAGTGTAAGAAGTGGGCCATGTGATGCACCAAAACATTATACAGTAGTTCAGAGATGTTACAGAAGCATAATTCATATAGACCAAACACTGCTGCTGTTTGTTATAGTATTTTATTTTTCTATTCACAGATACAGACCCTGCCTTAGGAGGCCCATCTAAAGGTATGACAATACTAAAACTTTAACTTCAAACCCACATATATCAAAAGTATATATACTTTAGAAACCAAAATGAGTGTTATAAATGTTTAAAATTCAGTTTAAATTGCTTTTGATTGCTTAAATTATAATATTGTGTAAATGATGCAAGTTTTTGGGGAACACCTTACAGTATGGGTACATGAATTACCATGAATGAATGCATAAATTAATAGAGAATTATGTATTACTTCATCCATTAAAATCTCAATTATCAGGAACTAGCATGAGTTCAAAATCTTTTATTCATGACGTCATAGATGAAAAACACCTTAAGACATTCACTAAGAGGAGTACATCATCATGATTAATAGGTTATTATGCATGATCATGATGTTTTCTTTTTCACAGAAAACAAGATTTGTAATATCCATTATGGGTAAACCTATGCTTATGGTACATGTACTGAATTATTATTTTTTTCAATCAAGTAAGACTGCTTGAATTATTAAAGGAATATACAAAAATCTGCATAATCATGCATGCATACAGGTTAGAAAAGTATATCAGTAACAGTAATTAATGTGAGTTGTGATGATGAGTGATGAGCACGTATATGTCTTCACATCACGTCTTCATAGCAGCCTGCATGTAAAAGGACAGACCCCCAACACTGGGGTATGTGAATTCTGTTGACATCCAAATACAGTAGTCATCATTAACTAAGCATTAATTTCTCATGACCTCATTATGTGTGACCCCTCAAGTACGGTGGTAACCTGGTCCACTGGAATACTGATAAACAGTGTGTTATTAAAGCGATAGTTCACCCAGAAATGAAAATGTGATGTTTAACTGCTTACCCCCAGGAGTCAGTGATGTAGATGACTTTGTTTCTTGAGTAGAACACAAACAAAGATTTTTAACTCAAACCACTGCAGTCTTTCAGTCATATATGGCAATCAATGGGTCCCATGGCTTTGAGAGTCAAAAAACATGCACAGACAAAACCAAATACATGCTCTGGCATAGTAGTATTCTGTCTCGTGTATACGTTACTTATTTGTTTACACAGTGCAGAGAGATTCTGGTTGGGACAGCTAATCAGAATGGTAATTGCCTGTGCTTAAACTGATTGTTGCAAACAAATTTTGTTTAGCCGTTGTATTCACAATCTCTGCACTGTGTAAAGAATGAGTGACATATACAGTCTGTATTTGGATGTAAGACTGCTGTATTTGGATGTCAACAAATTTCGCATACTCTGTGCTGTGATTGGCCAGGGTTGTGCTCTGTCTATATATAGCCTATTTTCATAGGCTACTATGAAGAAGACATGAACATACTTGATATCTCATATTCAGTTCTCACATTAATTGATATACTGTTCTAGCCTGTATGCATGCATGAGGTAATATTGATTATTTTTCTTTATTCCTTTTAATAATTCAAAATGAATTGAATTGAAACATGTACCATGAGCATAGGTTTATCTACGATGTATAGTAAAGACCTTGTTTTTTGTGAACAATGAAAATCATGATTGTGCATAATAAACATAAATCATGATGATGTACTCGTCTTAATGTCTTAAGGTGTTTTTCATCCATGAAGTCATGAATGAAAGACTGAGCTTGTGTTAGTTCCTGATAATTCATGAGATTCACACTTGCCATGAAGTGTTTCCATGTTTTGAATGTGTATTTTTTTTAAGATCATTGCATGAAGGACAAATATCACAGCAGGAGGGAAGAGCACGAACAACCTGGTAAAAGCACACAATCATATAAAGAAAGAACACTGTACTAGGGAATTCTTTAGATCAATCATTTTAGCTGGTTTTATAATAAAGGAGGATTTTTTGCTAGAGATTTAAAGTTTCCACTTAAATGTGTAGAATAATTTATCAAATGTTTGAGTATGTTTCATCAGAACCTATATACAAAGCCATACTATTCATGCCACAGGAATGAAGAAAGCTAGGCAGCCTGTTGTGAACCCACCAGGCACCTCAGATGGTATGATCATCTACCTCACTCAGCCAGCATATCCATTAAGGTTTAATTTAATTCATGCAGACCAAGCAATACTTCTGTTTGTTATAGGGTTTTATTTGTCTATTCACAGATATTGAGACTTCCTTTGGAGGCTCATCTCAAGGTATGATGAGAAATTTTTTTTTTTAATGTTTTCTATATAGGCCTGTCATGATAACATTTTGTTGGTCGATATATTGCCCCATAAAATAATCGCAATAAGTGATATTATTGACATTTTAAGACCGTTTTATGCCAATGAATGTAAAATCATAATATAACAGCATAATAATGCAAGAAGGCCACGCACTTTCAACTGATGAACAAAGATTTCATTCATAAATTATTTAGATCATGAAAATTAAGTGTCCAAATATTAGATACCTTAAAAAACTTGAATAAACAGTAAATCCACATTTTCTTACAAATAGAAAAAAGACAAATGGACTAAGAACTGTTATGGAGATTTTTCCATCTACAGATTTTTTCTTTTTTTCCTCTGAAAAATAAGATAACATAAACACTATTGCTGAGAAACACAATCCCTATTTAACATTTTTTATGTTATTGTGTTTTTTATGTAAATATAAATGGTGATGTATTGCATTACCAAAAATTGAGGTCATGTACATTTATTGTGCGATAGGTCGATATATTGAATATTGTGACAGGTAGGGATGGAACAATTATAGATTTTGGTTGTACGATTATAGTCTGAGGAATAATCATGGTTTTGCGGTTATCACAGTGATTATTATTCATTAATTCATTTCAAAACACTATTAGTTAAGAAAATCATGTGAAAACTCATATTTTAAAGTGTTATTTATTGCTGCTCAGTAACAAAATAATATAGCACAAAATAATGATAAAAAACAAATAATAGTCCATTTCCAGTCCAGTAACAATTTTACACTGAAAATAAATAACAGAATAATAAATAAATAAAAATAAGAATAAAAAAAATTACCTATTGAAGAGAACAACTGTAGTTAAAGGCACTTGTGATCAACTATATTACAAAATTGTTTGGTATTTTCATTGAGTGTTTTTTTTTTTCTTTTTGGACCAGAGTAGAGACATTGAAAATGAAAAAGCTCTGGCTTTTGACTTTACAAATGAATGACTTTACAAAAAAATGAATAATGCAGTACAGTAAGCATGCAGAAATGTAAGCATGTTCACATTCTCAGTACTCAGTCTTGACTGATGAGGAGACAGGATGTGGCCATTTGCGCTAAACACCCTTTCCGAGGGCACACTTGTTGCAGGAAAACCATGGTACTATCTGGCCACTTTTGAAACCATTGGAATGTTTTCCACATGTTTGATAGCATTTCATGTGCTGAAGCTTGTGACCTGTTCTTCTTTGCACTGGTGATTTGCTGTAATAGCCCAGACAGGCTCTTTTTGGTGATGGTGGATGAGGCCCTCACTGCAAGGAAACCAAACACATGGAAATAATGCAAAGCTTTCTTCATATTACTGGCATTGTCTGTTGTAATTTCAGACAGGTTCTCTTTTTTTTTTATCTTCCAGTCCAGGAGCATGTTTTCTATTATTTCAGTGATATGCTCTGCTGTGGTCTTCTGAAAAAAAAAAGAGTCTCAAAACAGTGAGTCTTTAGCTTCCAAACAGTAGAGAGGTAGTGAACTGTAAAGGGTTCTCCTCCACCACCATGGCTGGTCCACAGATCTGTGGTAACCCCAAACCACACACCCTCTGCCAGGTGGTCCTCCACACTTGCTTGTACTACCTTTTACATGGCTGGGATTTTGTTTGTGGAGCTTCTTGTAGGAACATTGTATTGTGGCACTGCCTTTTTCATCAGATCAGGAAATCCAGGTTTTTCCACAATCTGAAATGGCATCATATCTTTGGAGAAATAGGCCACTGCTTTATTCAAATCCTGGGTTTGTTTTGAAGTGCGAGCTTTCATTCATACATAATCATTTTAATAATTTGTAATAATTCGTCTAACACAGTTTGTTTAGGTTGCACTGAAAGCCATGCACAACTCTCACCACTACAGTGTTGATTCATTAACATTTAATTTCCTACCAACATATTTCATTCAAGTAATTTGTCACAGAATTGAACTTATGCATAACCTTTACTTGAGCGTGCAAAGCTGGATGGTGATCCTGCAGGTCCTGCATCAGATTAGATGTGTTCGATCCTTTATCAGCAACCTTTTTATGGCACGTTTTGCAAAAAGTTTTCAGGGGCTTCTTCAGAGGAAACCGTTTCACTGTTTGGTGCCTCAGCCATAGTTAATCCTGTGTGCGTGCATATTAGCCTCGGTCTCTTATAAGCTCTGAACTTTAAGCTAGCGCACAGTTGGCAAAACTTTGTTTAGTTGCAGCAGTTTTGTTTTGTGGAGCGGAAACGCTGTGTTGAGAAGACTTTATGATTAATTAAACATGACAAATTAAACGAATTAAATAGTGACAGGCCTAAATCTATATTAGGAAATAAGCAACCATGAAGTCAGGTCTTTAATTTCATTCTTTTATTTACAATTTGATATGTGATATATGAGGAATGTAACATTGGGCCAACAGTTAAATCCAATTTTACAAGGATGTAACAAAAAAACGTAATAAATAAATTGCTCCTATTACTAAAACAAACATGATTAATGAAAACAGCAGCCCATAATTTTTTACTCTTACGGATTAGTGATCTATACAATAAGACTTGACTAAAGACAAGGGTTGGTAAGAGTGTGGCTGGTTGGGAAAAGAGGCAGAGGAGCTCTGGTCGTCATGATGTTCACCCCAGGGTTCAGGAACCTGTTTTTCTCTTTTGTAGGGAATCACGAAAATTCTGCTGAAAAAAATCTGGACGATGCTAAAAGGAAGCAGAAACGAGCCTGGTCTTCAACTGAAATTTCAGCAGTACAGAGGCACTTCCGTGACCACATAGCAGGGGGTAAACTTCAGCAGTGCAAGAATGCTGAGCATCCAGCTTTGGCTACTCGCACACTCCAAAACATTAGGGATTTTGTCAGGAATCGAGGCTTAACCCTAAAAAAGAAACCTTCTCATTAGGTGTTTTTGTTTTTTTACTTTTTGTTTATATGCAAGCGGAATATTCTTCTGCTGTTGAAGTTTGTTGATGGATATGCTTTTAGCAATGTTTAGTTTAACTGTTATGTTTTAGGAACAGTTAAATTATTTAAGATCCCCTCTTTACACTTGCATTAAGAGCGTTTGTTTTTTCGTTACACACAGTACACAGGATGTTTCTTGATACACAAAATGGTCTTGTGATGTAAAATATTAAGGGCAACTACTGTAATGTTGTTAAAATTAAACTTTGCTCGTTGTTCACAGACCGTGCATACTGTTATATGTCCACCGCTGGTTTGAATGTTGATTCTTTGCTTAAAATATGATCACCCACTCTGGGTTTGTCTGCAAACAACCGGCTAGACTTGCATTGTGGATAGATCGATAGATAGACAGACAGACTATCCCTTATGTCACTCCCAAATAGTACACCCTTGAATACACACTATTAAAGGGAAGGTTTTTACAGTACTATACAAAATTATTTTACATACTTGCACAATGTGTGGACCATGTGCTGAGTCTGACCATTGGTCCTCATAGATCAGGTATGTCCCTTTAACACACAGTCTTTACTATTGTGTATGTGTTAAACCATTGGCCCTCATATATCAGGTATGTCCCTTTAACACACAGTCTTTACTATTGTGTATGTGTTAAACCATTGGCCCTCATAGATCAGGTATGTCCCTTTAACACACAGTCTTTACTATTGTGTATGTGTTAAACTATTGGTCCTCATATATCAGGTATGTCCCTTTAACACACAGTCTTTACTATTGTGTATGTGTTAAACCATTGGTCCTCATAGATCAGGTATGTCCCTTTAATACACTCAAATGACACTTTTGTGTGTTGTATAGCTAGTGTCCTTAGAAATCACATTAGTCTTTATAATACAGTTTTGTGTCGTAGGCGGGGCTTGTGTGTCAAATTATTAATAGTCCTCATAATTGGGTATATTTTCAGGTTGTTACATTGTAGATTGTGTTTTGTGTAAACAAACTTTAAAGTGAAATCTGTGTTGTATGGGTCAAAATAGATTTTTTGATCTTCATCACATCTCTGTACAGCAAGTGAAAAGGGGTGTCCCCCTAATACACCAACACACCAGTTTGGGCTGCAGTGTCCTGGTAATTCACAAAAACCAGTATGTGTGTGTGTGTGTGTGTGTGTGTGTGTGTGTGTGTGTGTGTGTGTGTGTGTGTGTGTGCGCGTGCATGCGTGCGTGCGTACGTGCGTGTATGTGTGTGTATGTGTGTGCGTGTGTGTGTGTGTGTGTGTGTGTGTGTGTGTAATCAGGGGAAATCAGGAACTGGTGTGTGAGTGCAAAGATTATGGGAGTTGTAATTCATATAGTGGCAGATCAGATGAGTAGTTCTCATCGATCTGCACAGGCTTGATCGCTGGTGATAGTGACATACACGAAGGGCAAAGAAAACAAACAAAAAAGGTTGATGAATGTAAATTATCTGGTTTATTACATTACTTCTTGCCACAAAACTAAACAATTATACATAAAATATTGATCTGAGCTGCAATAATTTACTATCCACTGAATAAAATCTTTAATCAAAAATCGTACTCTTTAGGTACACCTGTAGCATTTTAATAATATTACTAATGTTCATTAAATTTATATAAATTAGAGCTTTGTAAAGATTTGAAGATTTGAAGAACAAGATGCGTCCTATAAAATGAAACACACTTCTAGATTAACTTAATTGTTTGTTTTCTCAGGTTTGTCAGCACAGTAGTGATAAAAGACCTTCAGACTGAGCAGAAGTGGAATTTTCTCTGCAATTCGTGGCTGTCTGTTGATGTGGATGACTGTACTGTTGAAAAGGTGTTTCCTGTAGCTTCAGAGGTGGACATGAAAGGCTTCAGGTGAGCTCACAGTGCTGCTTTTTTAGAGAGCAGGTCATTTGAAAGTGTCTTAATATTTTGTTGGAGTCTCCTACAACAGATTTAAATGCATCTACTGTAAGGTCAGATGGTCAACATTGTATTTATCCTGAAAATGCGTTTAAAATTAGTGATGGTAGAAACTAAGCATTTTAAAGTTTCGAAACAATAGCTTCGCAAAATGATTAACGCTTTCAAAGCATTCAAAACAACACATGCTAGTCACCTGATGGTCAAAACCATGTAAATGTGGCAAAAGCTCAGGCAAAACATGGATTAAAATGGGTTTTTTCAAACACACTGCAAATGTTAAACTAAAAATAGTCCTGAGAAAAATATTTGAATATATTATGACTTGTTAAAGGGATAGTTCACCCAAAGATGAACGTCATCTCATCATTTACTCACTCTCAAGTAGTTGTAAACATTTATGAATTTCTTTCTTCTGTTGAACACATATTTTGAAGAAGGTTGGAAAAAAGCAGCCACTGACATCTATAGCAGGAACTAAATATATTATGGAGGTATATGGCTGTTTTTCAACTTTCTTCCTTTGTGTACTTCAGAAGAAAGAAACTCAAACAGGTTTGGAACCAGTGAAGTAAGTAAATGGTGACATAATTCAAATTGCTGGGTGGACTGTCCCTTTAAGATGATTCTGACGCAATATCATTATTAATCATGCACTTTTTGATTAACAGCTATGATACAAACAGCAAAAAGAATATTTTTCTAATAATAATTAAACCGCTTCCCAACAGTGAAAATCAGCAACAATCAAGGATGCACGATTATGTGCTGTCATGGCTTTGCAATCAAAAAATGTCATTATAACGGAAGTCAGTGGAGCAAAAACAGCCACGAAAATAATGAAAGGCTAGTAAATTTATCACAGAGTGTATATTTTTTTTACATTTCATAGCATTTTCCCAAAATATGTGTGAAATTAAGATTTGTGGCCAAAAATCATTTCATTTGCTAAAAACACAGAGAAAGCCCCACCCCCTACTCAATATTCCATTTCAGTTGGATATTCATTGTCATTGTCTGATGAGTCTCGATTTCTGCTGCGACATTCTTATGGTAGGGTCAGAATTTGGCGTCAACAACATAAACACATGGATCCATCCTGCCTTGTATCAAATGTTCAGGCTGGTGGTGGTGGTGTAATCATGTGAAGGATGTTTTTTAGGCACACTTGGGCTGATAAGTTCCATCTGAGCATTGTGTTAACGTTAAAAACAGCCACAACCATAACGAAAGCGTAATAGATTTATCCCAGAGTGTACATTTTTCAAAAATATGTGTCAAAATAAGATTTGTCACCAAAAATCATTCCATTTGCTGAAACAGAGAAAGTTGTGGCCAGATTAAGACTCAAAATCACCTCAGAGTGGATGAAAACATCTCCAACAGCACACAAGGGTTAACCATACCCCTCTTACCTTTTGTTTGCTACAAGGGAATGATGCTCAATAAGAAAGTCCCACCCCCTACTCAATATCCTGTTTTATTTGGATATTCATTAACATACTTAATTAAAAGTTTCAGCAACGTAGGGTTCATACAAATTTTAAGAAAGAATATTTGAAAATGCAACTACAGTAGTAGACTTTCTATGTTGCAGCAATGTGTTCTTCTCGAAGACGACGACAGACTTCTGTGACAAGCACCTGTGGTACTCTGTGGTGTGTCGACCGGTCAACAGCAGCTTCACCTGTGTGCAGCGCGTCTCCTGCTGCTTCTCTGTGCTGCTCTGCTCTATGTTGACCAGCATCATGTTTTACGGGATTCCCACAGACCCCTCAGAGCAGACCATGGAAATGGGTATGACTAAAATTAGTACTGCGTTTTTTTTATTCGATGTTTGACATAATCTCAACTGAAAAGTCTCTAAGAGAGGCCGGGACATAGAGTAGCTCCTCCCCTTTGGGGTGGACTCATTTATGCTAAGCAGTGTATGCAAATTAATATGAACATATCATATAAAGGCGGCATGGTGGCTAAGTGGTTAGCACTGTCGCCTCACAGCAAGAAGGTCGCTGGTTCCAGTCCAGACTGGGCATTTCTGTGTGGAGTTTGCATGTTCTCCCCGTGTTCGTGTGGGTTTCCACCGGGCGCTCAGGTTTCCTCCACAGTCAAAAGACATGGTTGTAGTGGAGTGTGTGTGTATGCGAGAGAGTAGGGGTGTTTCCCAGTACTGGGTTATGGCTGGAAAGGCATCCTTTGCATATGCCAGAATAGTTGGTGGTTCATTCCACTGCATGAATATTATATAAATATATAATGGAGGAATATTATATAAATATGTTTGGACAGAATATCGCTCGTTTTTTAAATGTTTTAAATGTCTATTTTTCCCAAAGGTCAGATTCAACTGACCTGGAGTCAGGTGATGATTGGCTTTGAGAGCACCCTCATTGTGTTTCCAATAAACTTAATAATTGTGGGAATATTCAGACGTACGCGTCCACGAAAAAAGATGACAAAGAAACAAAAGCCACAGAAGAAGTCTGAGCCTCCTCAAACGGAGAACGACATCCAGAATGAGTTTGATCAGAACAATTTAACAGAAGATTTCCTGATCAAAGTAAGTCTGATGAGTTAAGTTAATTAGTATTTTGATGAAAAGTGCATTAATTTTATGTAAAATTTAGTCACAATTAACCCAAATTGTAATTTTTAAAAATAATTTTCCAAAAGCTATTTAATGTAGAGATTTTTTTCAACACATTTATAAACATAAGAGTTTCAATAACTAATTTCTAATAACTGATTTCTTTTTTCTGAAGGCTTAACCTTTAACAATATTGACCTTAAAATTTGTTTTAAAATAATTAAAGACGGAAACCCTTATTTTATTTTATTCCAACAAAAATAAATTATATAATATATAAAATATAATATATAAGTTATATAATATACAAAATATAAAATATATTAAATATATAAAGCAAGACATTTTTCACAGTATTTCCTATTGTACATTTTCCTCTGGAAAAGTCTAATTTATTTAAGTTTGTTAGAATAAAATAATTTTACATTGTATTTATTTTAAATAAAAAAAGTGTCTAATACAGGGGTCACCAAACTTGTTCCTGGAGGGCCGGTGTCCTGGAGATTTTAGCTCCAACCCTAATCAAACACACCTGAACAAGCTAATCAAGGTCTTACTAGGTATTCTTGAAACAATCAAGCAGGTATGTTGAGGCAAGTTGGAGCTAAACCCTGCAGGGACACCGGCCCTCCAGGATCGTGATTGGTGACCCCTGCTCTAATAGAAGCCCTATTAGTGACTATTATTGGCAATATAAGTCCCTAACTACGTAAGTGCACTTATTACTCAGTAATAGGGTTGCAATTTCTGATTTCAAAACTAAAGTGTTCAAATTGTATCACTTACGCTATTTGCCCTTTTTAATACTCATGTTTTATGATATTTCATTAGGACATACAGAGAATCACATACTTGTTTGCACATGCCATGAGATGTCCTCTCCCTAAAACCGAGACGATCTCTCATAAATCAGACATCAACGCTTTGCTGTCAGAGTTGCAGATCCTCATTGAACAACAGCACTTAATACACAAAAACAAGCCCTCCTCCATTTTCCCGGCCTACACCCATCATCTGACCAAACAACTTAAAAACATGGAAGGAGAAGTGAAACTGCTGGGGCCTTCTGGATTTTCCAGGCCTGGGTGCTTCATCCAGGTTTTACTGCAGGTCCAGGACATGTTAAAACTGCTAGAAAGTCTGGTTTCATCTCTACCTTTCACCGAGCAGCAAACCTGCAACTCCAAGCCCAAAAAACACGGCTGCCAAAAGGGTCCGCCCTGGTGGTTTGTGTATGTGGGTTGGATTCTGGTCATAGGCACCAGTGTGATATCAGGATACTTCACGATGTTGTATGGACTGAAATATGGGAAGGATCGCTCTGTCAGCTGGATAATCTCCAACGTCACAGGCTTCACGCAGAGCCTCTGTTTTACAGAGCCTGTAAAAGTAAAGAGCGCAATATATCAAATCACAATGTATTATTTGGAGCCACAAAACCAGTCATAACAGTCAATTCTTTGAAGTTGAGATGTATACAGCACTGTGCAAAAGTATTAGGCCCCCAGTTACAAGGTTTAATGCCATTATAAATGACTTCTCATTCTCTTTACTAAAATACAACCAGAAAACACAGGTTCTAGTTGGATTTTTTGGGGTCTAATTGTTTAAGACATAAGAGTTAGAGAAAGAAGGAAGCATGAATGAAAAATACTAGATTTTCTGTCTTGATCTGCATTTCTACCAGAGCTGTTGTTAATATTGCCTGAATTGACAGGATTGCAAATGCTGAAAAGTACAGACAGGTTTTAATTCGTCATGTAATTTCTACTAGAAAGACCCTAATTGGCAATAATTTTATTTTTCAGCATGATAATGAACCCAAACACACTGTAATGTAATCATATTTGGAGAGACAAACAGCTGATGAAACGAAGACAGTCATGAAATGGCCTCCACAGAGTCCAGACCTGAATATTATATGCAGTATGAACTTCGCATGGAAAGAAAAGAAAGATAGAACATGTTAAATCTAAGGAAGAACTCCTAGAAATGCTGAAAGATGCTTGATATTAAATAGCACATCATTTCAGAAAAGCTGTTGCTTGGTGTTAAAGAGGTCACGTTAAATTCAATTCAATTCAATTCAATTCACCTTTATTTGTATAGCGCTTTCACAATGTAGATTGTGTCAAAGCAGCTTCACATGAAAGATCATAGTAAATTGAAACAGTGTAGTTCAGCTTTCAGTGTTTAAGTTCAGTTCAGTTTAGCTCAGTTCAGTGTGGTTTAATAATCACTACTGAGAGTCCAAACACTGAAGAAAAAACGTGTTAAACACACTTTTGATGCTAGTCTTTTGATTCCAAATCGAATTTTGTTCTGAATATTGTGTACATTTCCCATATTTTTTATATTAAAGGTATAATTCACCCAAAAGTAATGTCCCTGCACTTGCTCCCTTTTAAATAGATAGATTTGTGCAAAAGTCTTAAGCTGTTAAAGCTGATGGTGGCCTAAGACGTTTGCATTGTACTGTATTTCTTTAGGACTAAATCAGCTTTGCATTGATGTGTGGTTTGTTACAGCTGGATAATATCTGGAAATCTAGAATCAAAATATTGAGAAAATCACATTTAAAATTGTCCATATTATGTTTTTAGCAATGTTACTAATCAAAATATATATTTTAATATATTTACAAAATGTCTTCATTCAACATGATGTTTATCATAGCTTTTCCTACAAGTATACCCATGCAACCTAAAGGAAAACTCCACTTTTTCCTCCACAAAAGGAAAATAGGCTCATTTTATTGCTCCCAGCAGTTAAGCAGTTGAGTTTTAGTCTTTTTGAATCCATCCATCCACCTCCGGGTCTGGCGGGAGCACTTAGTAGCTTAGCTTAGCATAGATCATTGAATCAGATTAGACCATTAGCATCACTCAAACATGACCAAAGTGTTTAAAGCTTGACTCTTTTGTATTTGCATCCAGTACTCAGACAGACGTAAAATGAGAAGTTGCTATTTTCCAGGCCGATATGTCTAGGAACTATACTCTCATTCCGGCGTAATAATCAAGGAACTTAGCTGCCGTATCATGGCTGCAGCAGGCGCAATGATATTAGTGGCCATCATGTTGGAAGAAATTATCGAAATTCTTTGGTCATTCTTAAGCGAGATGCTAATGGTCTAATCCGATTCAATTATCTATGCTGAGCTAAACTAAAATATTTCCAGAAATAGGCTGAATGGATTAACAAATGGTTAAAGTCATCTGTTTAAATCTAAGAGACTTGTAAAAAATTAAGACTGGTTTTGTGCTCCAGGGTCATGTTTTATATTTAAAGTGGTGTCTTTCTGACTGTGGGACTGTGTATTTCATTTGGCAGGTCGTTTTTTTAGGAATTTTCTTTGCATTGGTGATGAAAAAGGTTGAAGCTGAGGATGAAGAAGTTCATACTTTACAAAAGAAAACAACCACTGGCTCAGGTCATTTGTCTGAGTAATTTGTCTATGAGATTGTGTATAAGGAACTTTTTATCTCATAAAGCAGATGTGTTTTCAATTTGTAATGCTACAGATGGTCTCAGTGGAGTGTGTTTTGCTCAGAGAGATTGTACGCAGAGCTACTATCAGCCTCCACCTCCCGGTGATATTGAGAAGATCAGGAGAAACATGCTCAAACAGCAGAAAGCACAAGCTCTTGTCATGGAAATCCTAAGTAAGAAAAACAGCCTATGAGTTAGCCAACGTCAACAACGTTAGCCAACTGTTTTTGATAGCGCATATTTATTAGTTTTTATTTTTATTTTATTGCAAGTATTTAATGATTTTGCGGATTATTCAAAGCACATGCAGCTCATTTCTTTGACATAAATAATGAACCATCTGTATCGACCCTTTTCATATTATTGCTGATATGCTCATATTATTGAAATATGCTAATATAGCATATGCACTATGATATGCTAATATATATGAAACCTTTAGGATGGGTTTTTGTGAATAACTGTGAATGGACAGCTGTTAACAGACCTGTACTTTCACTGCAGTTTTCCTGGGGTTCTTGTCCATGCTGCTGCTGGTGGCATATGGACAGCAAGATCAAAATGCATTCTACCTCACTCAGCACATTCAGCAGAGCTTCAGCAATGGCATTTCAGACAGTATGAAGACCAATGATGTGTTTGTCTGGGCTAACACTGTACTTCTTAATAACCTCTTTGGACAATATCCAGGTACTTGCATTATCATGACCTGTCATGAATATAACAATCTTCTATAAATTAGAGTATCTCTGTTTGTGCATCTGAGATTGATGTGTGTAATGTTTTTTTAGGCTTTATAACAGATGGAAACTCAAAACTTGTTGGGAGCGCTCATCTTCGACAAGTGCGGGTGAAGAAAGATTCTTGTAAGGTTGCTAAAGCCATGCTTCACACTGTTTCCCACTGCAACACCCCTTACTCATGGGGAAATGAGGACATGGCGTCTTACAATCCGGGCTGGGTAGAGTTTAATTCTGTGAATGACTCTGAGGAGGGAATCACAGCATGGCAGTATCAAAGCCAGTCCACGCTCAAATCATTGCCTGTTTGGGGTGTTGCTGCACTGTACAGAGGAGGAGGGTATGTTATGGACCTTGGTTCTGACCTGCAAAATGCTACCATGTGAGTAAACGCATAAATAAAACCTCTGTGTAATGCAGTGCATTATGGATTAATTATATATATCTGATTGGCTGATAGCCGTGCAATATTTAGCAATAGGGTATATGCCGAAGCATGCTAATAGGACTTTTAATTTGCCAGTAACCTGGGTTAAGGGCTTCCGGTGAACTGTTGCAATTGCAAAATTGCAGAGTTTAAGGTCTGTTTTCTTTAAAAATCAGCGACCTCCACTGGCTGAGTGATATCCGATATAAAGTGGGTCTCAGATTGTAGAAGAAGCACTGCATTAAATTAAAATTTTCTCCACTATGTCTTTATAATATGAGCATTTATTTTACCCCAGTATATTCAATAGAGATTCTGCGCTAGCCAGCTGATTCTGACAGGCGCGTGAGTGTAAACGGCTTTCTGTCTCGTTTTACGCTTGAGCAACTGAATGAATGGCAATGTCTATTAAACTGATTGTATTGTAATTACATTACAACATCGATGCTGTAAAAGGAATCGAATGGAAAAAACTCACAATAACCAGTCACCGGAGGTTTATCAGTATGGGAACAACAATAGCTCAGCATATACCCTATAACAGCACTCGTACAGCCTCTTCACCCTTATGTATAACTCCGCCCACATAGAGTGCCAAGTAGAGGAATAAACTCACTAGTTTGACAAATATTGCAGCTGTTGGACAACATAATGTACTTTTGAGGCTTTTTAGGTAAGAATGTAGTGGTTTAGATTGAAACTATGCAGTATGACGTATGTATAATTTTGGAGATTTATTTTGTCATATTAAGCAGAGCAAAGAAATTGACAGTTGACGATCCGCCACAAGATGCTGACATAGTAAGTCCTCAGAGGGAGAAAAACTCAGAGTTTTCTCAGGTAAGTGACATTCTAAGTCGATCTCTCTCTTTTGTATTTTGTAGTGCTGTATTTTTACCATAGTAATCTAGTAGTGTTTGGCTTTTCGGGGTTAAATTGCCTGTTTTTTTTACATTTACATTTACATTTAGTCATTTAGCAGACGCTTTTATCCAAAGCGACTTACAAATGAGATTTTAGACATTACGCAAGAGAATAATTCAAATACTAGTTCTAAAGTGACGTTTGTGAATTAGAAACCATTTTCTGCTGACAGTCGGCTGCAGATGTGAATGGCGAAAGAAAGTAGTTCCTTGTAGAAATGACACTCTCTGTGTTTAATTTTAATTTTCATATACATGATTATGCCATCGAACTGTTGTATAAACGCAATATCGGCTCTGCAAGGGCACTAAGGCACTCGGCCTGCTATTTGTGTGATATTGCTCATATATATCACACGAGTAGCCGTGTGATATGGCTGTATATCAGCACTGGTGGGAGGTGTGCGTTGGCACGAGGCCGCAGGCCAAGTGCCTTATTGTCCCACCAGTGACATTATACAACCATATCGCACTGCTACGAGTGTGATATTGCATTTATACAACAGTTTGACGGCATAATCGAGTATATAAAAAAGAAAATCAAAAACGGGTAGTCTAAAAATCCTATTGTATGAGGAACTACTTTCTTCCGCCATTCATTCACATCTGCAGCTGACGTCAGAACAGCAGAAACCGTTACTCATTCATAATGTCTAAAGTGATGACAAAACAGGTGATTTCGCTCACATTTTAAGATTATAAGACTGAACGACATGAAATTCCATCAGTCTGTAGAGATTTCCCAGTATTTCACTGTTGCAATCAGGAGAAACCAATAATTTACCCTGAAAAAGCAACACAATCACTACCAGATTACTGTTGTGTTTGCGATAAGAAAAAACACTAAACACATGCAGGCATTTCTTCTTTCTTTCTGTTTACTGAACTAGTCTGCAGTAACAAAAAACAAGAGACACATTAGAACCAACAGATGGCCAACCAAAAAGTAACAGGTTATACAAAGAGTGGCCAACACAAAATAGTCTTGTCTCACACTCAATACACTACAATTACTATGGTATAAATACAGCACTACAACATAAAAAGAGAGAGATCGACTTTGAAAGTCACTCACCAATTTTATAATGCTTTGATCAGCTGTAGTTTGAAATTATGCACATCTTTTCTCCACTAAGGGCTTATTATGCAGTTTCTGTCGCCATCTTGTGGATGGACAACGTCAACTATCTTTGTTTGCTCAATGACAGGCTGATAGATGCAAACCAGAGATGTATAGTAACGAAGTAGAACTACTTCACTACTGTACTTAAGTACTAAAAGGCAGTATCTGTACTTTACTGGAGTATTGTTTTTTTCTCCTACTTCCACTTTACTTAAGTACATATTTTCGATGAGTTTAATACTTTTACTCCGATAGATTTTTTATGAGCTGCATCGTTACTCGTTACTAGAGGTGTCAAAATGGTCGATATCGGTTCAGTAATAGATCATAACGGGTTATTACGTACTGACGTCATTTATCTCCTATGTGCGGTGTCGCAATACTA
Organism: Danio aesculapii; assembly: GCF_903798145.1. NCBI lineage: Eukaryota > Metazoa > Chordata > Actinopteri > Cypriniformes > Danionidae > Danio > Danio aesculapii. Next base: position 65,962,609 of record NC_079441.1, read on the forward strand.
TGGCGAAGGACGGAGGCGCGAGGGCGAGTGAAGGCGGCACAGCACACGAGCCGCTATTTCACTACTACAGAGAAATGTTGCGAGACTCCATCTCTGCCTCTCTCACTTTGGACATTTGACCCGCTGGCCTGTTTGTGAGGTAACTTTACAGATTACCTGTGATAACCGCGTATTATACATACATAGACTGTAACCGCGGCTGTTCTTCCCGCCCTCAGTGAACAACGCTTTCATTTCTAAAGCCGATAGCAGCCCTTTCTGTTGAGAAGGTGAAGATAATAACCAATCAAAGGGGTGTAAGACCTCGCCTGTCAGCGTTGAAAAAGCAGGCGGGAGAATATTTACATTAGTTTATTTGCTATAAATGCTCATGCTGTCTTCTGTGAATGAGTTTTGTTTGATACATTCAGAAAGAGTGTTTTCTTTGAGCGGGTCAAATTAAGATTACAGTTCATGTATCTTACTGCTGTATTAAAGGACACAATTGTATTACAAGTAACCATTTAACTGTCACACCAAGAAAAAAACCAATATAATTTTTTTATTTATTGCATTTCTTAACTCCTAATGTCGCTAGTTAACACAATCAATACATTTCCCCCAACACATCCCATAATTTCTAAAATATCAGCCTCTACCAAATGGATGAGATGTTGGTTTATGGTAAAAGTACCAGAATGAATAAATATACTATAAAAATATGAAGTTTAAGACCAATTTAATTAAAACATAATCAAAATGAAACATTTTTGAATACTAAATCATAGCCATAAGCCATAAAATATTTTAGATTTTCATTTAACACAGTAATATACACGTTTTCTTTTTTTACAATAAAATCAAAATCAAGTGAATTAGAACGTTCGTTTACAGCGTTTACAACCAGTAATTTGTGCTCTGAAAATGGGTTTCAATAGCGTTTTGAGTGGATTATGGACTGTTTTTGTGACACACAACTTTGAAAGGTGTGTGTTAAAGCTGTTAAAATCTGTCAGATCTGTGGTTCAAGCGTGAGAGAAAAACAGTATTGTAAGTCTTGTTTCTTTTTGTTCTGCTTAATGACGTGCCCCCCAAAAAAAGATTTAAAATAAACAAAACAATATGATGTCTTTTGACTGCATTCTTTAATAACTACATTACACAATACTTGTACTTTTACTTTCAGTACTTGAGTAGTAAATTTTGAAATAAACTACTTGCAATACTTAAGTATAAAAAATGTTGAATACTTTAGTACTTCCACTTAAGTAAGGTGCTTAAAGAGCACTTTTACTTCTACTCAAGTCACTTTTTGATAGAGTACTTGTACTTTTACTTAAGTCTGGGTCTCTAGTACTTTATACATCTCTGATGCAAACGTATCTCAAAAATTATAAATATTTAAAATAGGCACTATCCTTATAAACAAACTGCATAGTTGCAATCTAAACAACTACATTTTCCTCTAAAAAAGCCCCAAAAGTACATTATGTCGTCCAACAGCTGCAATATTTGTCAGACTGTAGTGAATTTATTGATCTGCTGTTACTCTATGTGGGCGGAGTAATACACAAGGGTGAGGAGGGTGCGTGCGTTCTATACGCTTATTTCACGCGGCCGCCATTTTAAAGAACCAAAGCGAGGCTGCGGTGGGAAGAAACCCGGAAGTATAGGACAAGGACTGTACACATTACAGTAACATGATGTGGAGTACACACCTCCAGCTGTTGCCGAGATTTCAAAATGCAGAACTGGTGTAAACATCACTTTAATATCATTCAGTAAGTTTAATTTAGAAAATTAAAAGCAATTTAGCATCAAACAACATCACAATCTCTTTAAGAGTAATATGCTCAAGTGTCCTCCTAGGCTTCAGATCATGGCAGCTGGTAAACACCGTGGGGACACTTCCCTGCTTCAGTCTATGTTACCCAGTGAGCGCTAAAACACTGTAGCACACCCTCGTGTTGTCTGTAATAGTGTTGTCCCGGTACGGAAGTTTTAAAACCATCTATTTCCCGCTGAGTTTTAGACTCGACTGATCTTCACGGCTGCTTCGCGTTCCAGTCTCCTTGTATCTGTGTTTGCACTCAGTTTACTGCCCTTCACCCAGTGCAAACACAGATACACGGAGACGCGAGCGCGAAGCAGCCATGAAGATCAGTCGAGTCATCAAGCAGATCGCTCGGCTCGTCTGTGTTTGTACTCGGTAAACAGCGGAGGGTGAACTGATGACCTTCTCGGCCAATCACAAGCTATTCTGTTGATCACGTGAACACAATGGCAAATCAGCGCTGTTTTAAGAAAGCCGTCAACAGTGCCTTAAATGTTAGCGGGAAATTGATGTTTTTTCTTTTAATTCAGTATCGTGACAAGTCTAATATAGTGAAAGAATCAGTTCATTAACTTGAGTTTGATAAATGGCATCTAAAACGTGTGTTTGGGAAAGAAAACGTTAGCTAACTAGTGCCATTTCCCTTAACTTAGCTGAAAATGAGCTCTGATATCCCTTTTTATTTTCACCATTCATTCAGGACGGACCTTCGGGTCACTCGGAAGGCGGTGAATTGATAAATTTGTGTCACTTTCTCTTCGCTGATAAGATATACAGCCAAGTACACAACGTTCTAATGTAACTCCCATAGACTGTAAAATATATGGACGTAGCATCCGTGACGTCACCCATAGGTTTCTGAAGAGCGCAAAAGAAGCCACAAGTAGGCGCGGCCAACCGTCGCCATTTTGCTCGCGCGTCATCGCACCCACGGCGGGATACCAAACAAGGGCAAAGAGGCGGAGAGTGGGCGGAGCTACAGACACCTGCTGGCACTTTGCTTATACCTGGCAGACAGACTTTACTTTGGGAGAAACGCTTAATACTTTATTACCTGCGACTCGTTTGTGTTCTGACCACATGTGCTTGGCTGTACACTATATAATTAAAGTGATTAGACTTTCAAAAACACTGTTGTAATACATTGAGCCACTAAACATTGTTCTTATGACGTTTTTCTACAGGAGGTAAACGCGAATTACTTCCAAACACTTCAGATGTGTGTGTGTGTTAGTAAATGCAAGACTATTGATAAAATCCAGCACAACACTGTATGACAACGCTTCAGATGACTGTTCTAGAGCCTACAGCTAATCAATCTGGCAGATTCTGGAGTGCTTTACGGGTCTAAAGAAAAATATTAATGATAAATGATCTTAAATAAAACAAATACATTTATAGAGATGGTATATAAGTGTATCACTTTACTCACATGGGAAACGAGGCCACGTGAGCACAATTAAATGCACACAGCATCCCATATCATCTGATAATTGTAAGAAATAAGTCCAAAAGCCAGCTGACTGTGTAAAGCCACATAAAACAAAACAAAAATATGATGAATATGCCGAGATCAGTGGCTAATCTGCCGGATTCAGCTGAGGTGAAGTGACGGCGACCAGCGAGACCTAGCTGTCACTCAAGTGGCCACGCCCTTAATTATGCAAACTTAAAATATCCTAATATAAAGGAAATGGATGAGTTATAAAAAAATTCACCCCCCTCACAGTTGTCATGGAGGGTAATAATAGCTATATGAACCAAAATCGTTCTTTGTACCAGGCTTTAAACACCTTTTTTTCTGCTGTAAATTTGGCCATTCTAACAGTGGGCTCAATTGCAGTTTGCTCTATTATGGAGCCAGGACTAGCGGAATTTTGATGAATTGCAATTTCAGTTACTTCCGTATTGGCCTCCCGAGGGAGAGCGGGAGGTTGCCGCTTGGTAACTCCCAACGATACTTCCGGGTTTCTTACCACCGCAGCCTCGATTTCGCTTTTAAAAATGGCGGCCGCGTGAAATCAGTCTATTGCAGACTATAGCACGCTATCAGGCAATCAGATTCGAGAACCAGACAGAACTGTTGTATAAAATATATTTATATATACTAAAGATAAAAATAAGATGGTGCAACATTTGAACAAACCAAATTTTAAGATGTTATGTAGGCCTGTAAACAATATAATGCCGTTTGTATGTAATTAAACGTTATTCAATTTCTATGTATTTTATTAATGTAGTTTAGCCTCTGCAAACAGCACAATCGGTTCACTTTTCTATATGTATTCTTAACAAATATTTTATTTACATAAGCGTATATTTTTTGTAAAGTATTAACAGATGTCTCCCTTTAACCAACAGGAAGCTTCAATATCTGTTTAACTCCACCTGGTTGGATGAGTACACAAGGGCGGTTTTTGTAGAGTTTACCGTGTACAATGCTAATGTCAATCTCTTCTGTATAGTCACGCTGATACTGGAGAGCAGTGCAGTGGGTGAGGAAAAGCAACAATCATTCCTATTCACACCAAACCTTAATGTTTCATAGCATATCTGAGCTGGTGCTTCGGATTTTTCCAGGTGCATTTCAGTTTCGCAGTGTGTTGCAGAATGTCAGTCTGTACAACTCTGTGGGCAGCTTTATATCCTTTCTCATGGCCTCAAGGGTTATTTACTTCCTCTTTGTTGTCTACTACATGTTTTTGCAGGTCAGTGACTTGTTCATTCGCATCATATTAAGTTTTGTAATTATTCGCTTGTAACCTCTGTGTGATTAAAGCGCACATGTTTGGTGTTGAACAGGGCAAGCTGCTGAAGAGACAGAAATGGGCGTATTTCAGAAACAAGTGGAATCTGTTAGACATGGCCATCATCATTTTAAGCTGGAGTTCATTATCACTGTTCATCCAGAAAACCGTACAGGGCAACATAGACATCCAATACTACCAGAAACACAAAAATCAGTAAGTATGAGGGGGAGGACAGATCAGTAGCTGGGTAGTTTTGACAAATAGGAAATAAAATTCTCTTTTTTTTTGTTGACAATAAATAGTTAAACGTGTGTGTGTATATATATATATATATATATATATATATATATATATATATATATATATATATATATATATATATATATATATATATATATATATCAGTGGTGTAGTCCTTGCTATACGCACGTATACTCAGTATGCCTACTTTTTTCCACAAGCTGTTTGGGTAATACCACTTCTGAGGATCAATAATTGTATATACCCTCGGTATACTCACTTATTTTTCTGATTAAACATCCCTAATTTTAGTGTATTATTTAAAATTCTTACTTAATGTATATGTGTACATTTTTCTTTGTTTACCCCAAATGCAACTGTTCCTGATCTGCCCTAAAATCGCCTCTGTACAACAGTATTTCACATTTGTCTGAATCGTGCCTACCGCTACAGGGAACAACACTATATATAACTCTAAAAACGATGAGGCAGACTACTCATAAATCGCGTAACAATATGCAATTTAAAAGGGTAAGTACTAGTATATAATAGCGACAACAGAAGACAGACTCCTAATAGTTTGGTTTAAACAAGCATGCACGAATGTGACCATCAAAAATAATGGCTGATTGATGTTTAAAGGAACCTATTAAATGTAAAGTAATAAGCCAGTAAAGAAAGTAAGTTAAAAAGCTGTCTTTCCATGTGTGTGTGTATATATATATATATATATATATATATATATATATATATATATATATATATATATATATAGCTAATGAATCAAAGAAACATTGACTTTCGTCGTTTTTTTCCCTACTTTCATTTAAAATTTAGGTCAGATGTAATAGTACACCACCTTTTTTTAGGACTACACCACTGATATATATATATATATATATATATATATATATATATATATATATATATATATATATATATATATATATATATATATATATTAGCTCAGACTGTCACCGGGGCGTCACTAGACCAGGTGCCCCAGTAAAAATCTCCAGTGTTCCAGTAAATGCATTGAGATATGTTTTACTTCGTATGCAAGTGTATTTATTAAGAGTGGTAATTCCGAAATAAAGACGTTATTATGTGCAACTGAACCAAGGCTGGTGAAAGCAATGTGTTTACCCAAAAGCAATCTGACGCATCACAGCATCACAGCATGTACGCAGAGAACACGCTCGCCTCTCGCACGCGCTGGTCTTCTGCCTGTGCGAGTCCCGGTAGTTAACATGCGCGCCAAAAAAGCAGGCTACTTGCTTGTCACGCGCCGCTCATGCGTTGTTAAACCGGCGTAACAGCCTTTTTTGTTTAGCTAGTCGACAAAACTAAAGTTTAAACAATATGACGGTGATCTTAGTAAGCATGCCTCCTGATTTTGTATGAAGCAAAAAGGAGGGATGACGAGTCAGGGAGGTAAGACTTAATAAACCTAATTCTCTGCCATGTGTGAAGTCTAAGACAACAGATAATTCTATAACACATCTTTATTGTATTTATTGAATTGTCTATAGAATATCATTCAATGGAATCAATATTTCTGTAAGATTTCTTAAATGATCTTAGTATATCACTCCAGTTGTGTCTAAACATTGTTTTCCAGTTACATTTAAGATTATTTAGAATAATAATTGTATAATAACAAAAATACTTTTATTCATAATAAATATTAATTTAAAAAAATTATATATAGTGTATATATATATATATATATATATATATATATATAGGGGGGTAGAGCTTTATGTCTAGCAACGCCCCTGCCTCACACCAAGAAGGTCAATAGTTCAAGTCCCTCCAGTTGGCATTTCTGTGTGGAGTTTGCATGTTCTCCCTGTGTTCGTGTGGGTTTCTTTCGGGTGCTCCGGTTTCCCATAGTCGTTTCTAAATTTACTTCGACTTGTATTTCATTGCAGACAATCAACAAACATTATTTAATGTGTTCCTCGTGATTTGTATTGTTTGTTTGTTTGTTTTTAATAAACACACGTTCCAATTTAAAATAATGTTTAATTAATGATGAAACAGGTGATTGTAATTATGATTTGGTACAAAAGCAGCATCCAAGAAAGGTCTAGTCCTTTAGGAGCAAAGATGGGCCTGGGCCAAGGATCGCCAGATTGCTAACAAATACCCAGTATTTTTTTATGCATAGGAACTTGATAAATTTTTGTCACTAAAAACCATGGCTGTGTCTAAAATTGCATAATTCCATACTATATAGTATGTTGAAAACAGTATGCGAAAAAAACGATGACCTACTGCTTCCAGCCAGTTGCATTTTCACCATCAGACGTGACAAAAATGAATATAATTAAACTTCAAAAATTTGTGTGCTGTTTAATAAAATAGCTACAGTTAACATTAGACCTGAGAATTTTACAATTTTCTTTTTCATTTATAAGAGTTATACCTTATTAAACTACGATTGACACAGTCTATGACTTTGACAGTCAGTTTTGAGATTTGGCTCAAAAATGTAAGAATAATTAACATGGCAGCACGGTGGCTCAGTGGTTGGCACTGTCACTTCCCAGCAAGAAGGTTGCTGCTTCGAGTCCCGGCTGGACCAGTTGGTGTTTCTGTATGGAGTTTGCATGTTCTCCCTGTGTTGGTGTGGGTTTTCTCCGTGTGCTCCGGTTTACCCCACAGTCCAAAGACATGCGCTATAGGGGAATTGAATAAACTAAATTGTCTATAGTGTATGTATGAAGGTGAGAGTGTATGGATGTTTCCCAGCACTGGGATGCAGCTAGAAGGGCATCCGCTGTGTAAAACCTATGCTGGATAAGTTGGTGGTTCATTCCGCTGTGGCAACCCCTGATAAATAAAGGGACTAAGCCAAAAAGAAAATAAACGAATAGTGAAAATTAATAACACTGCAGTTTTTATAGCATTTTTTATAACTCCGTGGAGGCATCAATACTTATTATATTCAATTCGCCATGTGTAATGGTGAAAATGCAACATCACGTCAACAACCCAAGTGTTTCTTTGAATGTGTGGATGGATGAATTGAAGACGGTAAAAATGGTATTGTTCTGCAGGTTTCCCAGTTTTCATGACACCGCGGCCGTGGATGCTACGCTGAGATACGTGATGGCGTTCTTGGTTCTTCTGGGCTGTGTGAAGCTCTGGCATCTGCTGAGACTCAGTCCTAAACTGTACGTCATCGCCTCGTCACTGCAGCGCGCCTGGGACGACATGTCCACACTGACCGTGGTCATCTTCATTATCCTCTTGGCCTATTCTCTTGCTGTAAGGCCCAACTACTTTTACTGTTAACAAACGTAATACCACAGAATATACTGACATGCACCATATTTTACATATATTTGGCAAAGAAATAACTCAATCAAGAATCCTATAATCAAGAATTATGTGCATTGCTTAGCAGGTTTGTTATTCACAACCAAAACAGTTGAAAATTAATAAAGCCTTACACTGAAAAAAAGGATTAATTGGATTTACAAAAATATTTTAAGGTAAGTGGTTGCACTCAGTTTAAATCGGCTGAATTTAAACAAATTGAATTTAGTAATATTCAACTTAATTTGTTTATATTCAGCCCATAAAAATCGCTTGTAATCACTTACCTTAAAAATTGTAAATTCAATTAATTATTTTATTCAGTGAATATTATCCTTTAATCGCTTAAATAAAAAGGTCAAAGGCATATTTCCCATCTTGCTGTGAGCCAGCTTACGACCATTCTTTCAATTCTAAGCCAATTGTGACATGTATGACATCACCATATGCTCAATTTTGGTTTCAAAACTGCATTATGTTCAAATACAGAAGAGATTATAGCTGAGGATGCTTTACTTTATATAAACAGAAATGTATTTAGAGAAAATAAGCTTATTTGTAAACTTATGTTGATGATTTTTCACTCATTAAACTTGATCTTCAGTATTTTCCCAGAATCTCCACAGTAGCTCCTCTTGGATTTTAGTCTACAATATGAAGAATGTTTGGGCATAATATGTCACAGTTTCAGTTTATTTCACTCTCCTCATATATATAAATGAACTATGCCTTGCATTCACTAGTAAAGTGTACATATATATATATATATATATATATATATATATATATATATATATATATATATATATATATATATATATATATATATATATATATATATATATATACATATATGTGTGTGTATATACATACAGTTGAAGTCAGAATTATTAGCCCCGCTTTTTAAAATCCATTTTAGGGTCAAAATTATTAGCCCCTTTAAGCTCTTTTTTTCGATAGTCTACTGAACAAACCATCGTTAAACAATAATTGCCTAATTACCCTAACCTGCCTAGTTAACCCAATTAACCTAGTTAAGCCTTTAAACGTCACTTTAAGCTGTAGAGAAGTGTCTTGAAAAATATAAGAAACAAATAATGACTGGATTCCTAGCTGGATTCTGACCATTTGGAAAAGTGGCAGATTTTTCTGATGAGTCATCTGCTGAACTGCATCACAATCATCACAAATACTGCAGAAGACCTATTGGAACCCACATGGACCCAAGATTCTCACAGAATCAGTCAAGTTTGGTGAAGGAAAGATCATGGTTTGGGGTTACATTCAGTATGGGGGCGTGTGAGAGATCTGCAGAGTGGATGGCAACATCAACAGCCTGAGGTATCAAGACATTTGTGCTGCCCATTACATTACAAATCACTGGAGAGGGCAAATTCTTCAGCAGGATAGCGCTCCTTATCATACTTCAGCCTTCACATCAAAGTCTCTGAAAGAAGGTCATGGTGCTCTAGGATTGGCCAGACCAGTCACCAGACATGAACATTATTGAGCATGTGTGGAGTAAGATGATGGAGGAGGCATTGAAAATAAATCCAAAGAATCTTGATGAACTCTGGGAGTCCTGCATGAACGCTTTCTTTGTCATTCCAGATGACTTTATTAATAAGTGATTTGAGTCGTTGCAGAGATGTATGGATGCAGTCCTCCAAGCTCATGGGAGTCAAACACAATATTAATTCTTTTTTTCACTGCACCATGACTTTATATTCTATACTGGACATTATTTCTGTTCAGTGACAAGACCTTTGTCTCAGCAAAGTCAGACCTTACTGTCCTAATTAAGTAATTAAAAATCAAGGCATGATCATAGTGTATTTTGGTAAAATAAGTGTAATCTAAAGGCCTTTGCCTTTCATATAAGCCACTTCTGATACCAAATGATCAACTAGAAGCCTATATATATACACTATAGTGGCTGTTTAATTTGTTGACTGTGCATAGCTCTGGAAACAATCTCACTAGAGCTCTCACTTTCTCTGGATTCATGATTTATTGTTATACATGTTTGGGTAAAACCTTTTTTATTATTTTCTTTAAACTGCTGATTAACTTGTTTCCAAATTGAAAATAAATCTAATTACAGAACAGCAACCTTGTCCATTGATGTCAGAAAATCATTCAATTAATAAGTCAATCAATAAAATAAAAAAATATATTTAAAACAACAACTGCAGTTTATGTGGCACTTGTTGAATGGCTATCCTATAGACTTCCATTGTAGCTGCATTTTATTTCATCTCATTAATATGATTGATTTCAATTATTTTATTTTTAATAGTGCAATCTCATATTCGGATGGGAGCTGTACTCATACAGAACTCTGCCAGACGCTTTTACTGCGATCTTCAGTTTGCAGATAGGCATCTTCAATTATGATGAGGTACGTAAAACAACTTGAAAGACCAAACTTACAAAGAAACAGTAAGGATTTTGCTTCATTTCCGCTGTTATGTTACCTGTACAGGTGCTAAATTCAAACCCCGCTCTTGGCGCCGTCATCATTTCCTCTTGCGTCCTCATCGCTACATTCGTGGTACTGTCCCTCTTCATCTCCATCATCCTAATGGCAGTTACTGAAGAACGGGAGAATCACCAGGTCACTTTAACATTTCACACTTACAACTATTTTGAAGGCCCTGTTCAGACATTCTGTTGACTAAAAGTAGCTTAAAGGGTTATTTCTCCCCAAAATTAAAATTCTGTATTAATTAATCATGTCATTACAACTCTCTGAGACACTTGTTTACCTTCCAAGCACAAATTAAGATTTTTAGATGAACTTCATAAGCTTCCTCATCTTTCGTAGACAGTAACTGTCAAGATAAGTTCAAAGTCTACACTATCAAAAATATCTGTTAACCGTTTCCGTATTGTGTGTTTTCCGTTAATTCTGTTAATGTGAATTCTATTATGGGATGTTGATCTCTGCTCTGTTGACTTTTGATGTCGAAAATTCAACTCTGCACTTTAACAAAGTGACTTTTATTGACATTTTATTAGTTTGAGAAAAGATATTAAGAAATTATATACAGAGAACTCATTCATTTTCTTTTCGGCTTAGTCCCTTTATTAATCTGGGGTCGCCACAGCGGAATGAACCACCAACTTATCCAGCACATGTTTTAAGCAGCGGATGCCCTTCCAGTCGCAACCCATCTCTAGGAAACATCCATACACACTCACTCACACTCATACACTATGTACAATTTAGCCTTCCCAATTCACCTGTTCACATGTCTTTGGACCGTGGGGGAAACCAGAGCACCCAGAGGAAACCCACGCGAACGCAGGGAGAACAGCAAACTCCACATAGAAACGTCAACTGACCCAGCCGAGGCTTGAACCAGCAACCTTCTTGCTGTGAGGCGACAGCACTACCTAGTGCACCGCCTATGTAGAGAACTAAGTTTGTAAAATAACAGAACATGTACTGGCAGCTTATTACCAGGTTTTTGCAGCATAATATACAACACCAATCCAGACAATATATCACTTTAAACTAATAAAAATGTTCATAAAAGTAACTTTTTCAAACTTTTCAAGGTTCAAAGTTGTTGGAAGAAAGATCAGCGTCCCATAATGCAATTTAAAAGCATAAATAAGTGGGGGGAAAACATGAATAAAAAAGTATGGAAAAACAAATTTTTGTGCAGGAAAGGAGCAGAAAAGACTGTCAAAACATTCCATGTGACTTCAGACATTCAGCTGGTATCATATAAACTAACCGGCCACTTTATTATTAATTTAATCCTTAGTGGAATAGATTCAACAAGGTACTGGAAATATTCCTCAGAGAGTTTTCTCCATATTGACAAGACATCACACAGTTGCTGCTGATTTGTCGGCTCCACATCCATGATGTGAATCTCCCGTTCCACCACATCCCAAAGGTGCTCTATTGGATTGAGATCTGGTGACTGTGGAGGCCATTTGAGTACTGTGAACTCATTGTCATGTTCAAGAAACTAGTCTGAGATAATTGGCACCCGGTGTGGTCTTCTGCTGCTGTAGCCCATCCGCCTCAGGGTTGGACGTGTTGTGCATTCAGAGATGCTCTTCTGCAGACCTCGATTGTAACGAGTGGTTATTTGAGTTACTGTTAGCTTTCTGTCAGCTGGAACCAGTCTGGCCATTCTCCTCTGACCTCTGGCATCAACAAGGCATTTGTGGCCCCAGAACTGCCGCTCACTGGATATTTTCTCTTTTTCAGACCATTCTCTGTAAACCCTAGAGATGGTTGCGCGTAAAAATCCCAGTAGATCAGCAGTTTCTGAAATATTCGGACCAGCCCGACTGGCACCTACAACCATGCCACGATTAAAGTCACTTAAATCACCTTTCTTCCCTATTCTGATGCTCGGTTTGAACTGCAGCAGAGCGTCTTGACCATGTCTACATGTCTAAATGCATCGAGTTGCTGCCACGTGATTGGCTGATTAGAAATTTGCATAAACGAGCAGTTGGACAGATGTACCTGATAAAGGGCTGGTGAGTGTAAAGCTCCAACAACACTTTTCTGCTCAAAAAAAAAAGACTGTAAAAACAACTGGGTTTGCCTATGTCTTCCACGTCAGATCAAGGCCAATAGTCAGACACAATGCACTCAATGGAGCTAGTCTTATCACTGTGAGGGGTTATTGAAAACATTGCATGCAGCTCTTTTCATATGTCTTGAGATTGCATCATTTCTGTACAAAGGGGTCACTTATGCTCTTCTATTGGTCTAACACAGGGGTGTCAAACTCCTGGAGGGTCCAAGTTCCTGGAGAGCCGCAGCTCTGCACAGTTTAGTTCCAACTCTAATTAAACACCTGATTTTACTAATTGAGTCTAGTAAGGCTTGTTTGAAACCTATAGACAAGTGTTTTGAACAGGGGCGTAGCAATGGGGGCATTTCACTTTTAGAGACGGACCATTTAGAAGCAGGTGATTAATAATTATATGAACATATGATCTCATACAGCCGTCCCCCCCACTTTTAAAATGTCCGCTACGCCCTTGGTTTTGAAGCAGGGTTGGAATTAAACTGTGTAGGATTGTTGCCCTTCAGAAACTGAGTTTGACACCCCTACTCTAACACAATCACGTGCACTAAACTCACTAGAACTTTAGAATGCTGCGACATACGAAACTAGTCGCACGATGAATGGAGGACAGAGAGCTCAAAATAGGTGGGACTTCAGTTTCAAGTAGGTTTTACAAACCTCCTGGGGCTTTAGAATGATTTTTCTTAAAGTCTAAATAAACAATTAGACAAAAAACTCTAATTAAATGTAACTTTTGCAGAAATAAAAACTGCTGAATGCAGCCAAGTGGGCGGCATAGTGGTTAGCGCTGTCGCCTCACAGCAATAAGGATGCTGATTCGAGTCCCAGCTGGGCCAGTTGGCATTTTTGTCTGGAGTTTGCATGTTCTACCCGTGTCCTCTGGGTGCTTTGGTTTCCCCCACACTCCAAAGACATGCGCTATAGGTGAATTGAATAAGCTAAATTGACCAGTGTATGTGTGTGTGAATAAGTGTTTCCCATTACTGGGTTGCAACTGAAAGAGTATCTGCTGCGTAAAACATATACTGAAATAGTTGGCAGTTTATTCCACTGTGGCGACTTCTGGAATCGAGACTAATCCGAAGGAAAATGAATGAACGCAACCTAAACTATCCTATGGATTATTCAGTCACAAGATGGCCCCAAACAGCAGCGTGATAAGCATTTAATTATGTATGAATATACTCGGCGATGCCGTGGCACAGTATGAAGTGCTGTCGCCTCACAGCAAGAAGGTCGCTGGTTCGAGCCTCGGCTGGGCCAGTTGGCATTTCTGTGTGGAGTTGGCATGTTCTCCCTGCATTTGCGTGGGTTTCCTCCGGGTGCTCCGGTTTCCCCTACAGTCCAAAGACATGCGGTATAGGTGAATTGGGTAAGCTAAATTGTCCATAGTGTAGGTGTGAATGAGTGTGTATGGATGTTTCCCAGAGATGGTTTGCAGCTGGTAGGGCATCCACTGCGTAAAACGGGATGGATACGTTGCCGGTTCATTCCGCTGTGGCGACCCCAGATTAATAAAGAGACTAAGCTGAAAAGAAAATGAATGAACGAATGAATATACTCACTGATGTTCAAGGTGATTGATAGTACCCAGGTGAGCCTGTGTTATTAGTTTATGAGTTATCTAGGAATAACATACCTTGGAATGTCGCGAATCAGAATCAATTATTCTAGACAGCCATGTAATATGGAATTATAATTTAGTTTGTTGACTACTGTGAGAACTGATCTTACTTTTGTCACGCAGCCTTCAGAGGAAGAGGAAACCGTGGAACTGGTAATGATGAAGATAATGAGTTTCTTTGGAATCAAAAGCAAGAAAAAAGAAGAAACTCATAATCCCAGTCATTGACGTGCGCTCCACTAAGAAGACTCCATCATGTAGTATCTTATCCTAATATATTTACTTAGTAAACATTAAGAAAATGAAATGTATGCATGATATTACCTGAAATGCTGTATGCTTTCTTTTTTATTTTTAGGAAAAAGCAAACGTACCATTTTTATTATAAAGCAGATGTTTTTATTTCTGATTTGGCTGAAAACTAGACATGTTTAGCAGACGTGCTCTTTGTTAACTGTACACTTTGCATGTAGTGAACGAAATAAAACAGATTAGGCTGCAGGAGTTTGTTGGGCATTGGTTTTATAATAATAAAAAAAAAATCTGAGTGTAAATACAATGACGTGGCTGCAGTTGGACATTGCTGAAACGCCTGTCTTGACTTTCTGATGCTCTAATAATGGTGATTATAATGTTAAATACATCAACCTTGGTCAGGATAGAAACATCAACCATCAAAGGGAGATCTGACTGAATTGCAAAACAGAAAACAAGTCCTTTATATCAAAAAGACAGACACAACGGCTGATTTAAACAGACTTTTGTTTTAAACATGAGAAGCAAACGAACGCAGATTCCTCATCATTCAGCCAAGATTGTGTAAGCCCAAGTTCATGCCAGTTCAAGTTCATTTCTTATCCTTTTTGTCTTCTTTCTTGGCGTCTCCCTTCTCCTTGTCTTTGTCCTTGTCTTTATCCTTCTCGTCCTTCTTCTCTTTCTTGCTGTCGTCTTTCTCCTGGCCTTCCTTCTTTTCTGCGTCGCGGTTGGCGATTTTGTTGTTGATGAGATTGTGGAGCGCCACTACGGAGCGGATGAGAGAGGCCAGATAAACCACCAGCATCTGATCGTTGGTTTTGAGATAGAAGGCCTTGACGAACTCCTGCAGGTTGACGTCGGGCAGCAGGTTGAACACGTCCTGTAGCTGGTAAATGATCTGGTGGTTGATGGGTAGTTTGCCGGTTGCAACTTTCTCCAGGTAACTCTTGATATCCAGAAGTTTGGAGTTGAGGCCCTTCAGACCATGCACCTGATTGGTGATGCGCTGCGATAAAGTGCCAACCGTTGTGTCCTTGATATCGCTGGAAGAAATCATCATCTGTTTAACTCAGTGTTTCTCAAACTACTTATGCCACATACCACGTTAAAAAGTTACGAAGGGTTCCCAATCGGCTAAACAAAACGCTAATAAACAAGGGTTTGAATTATAACCGCTCAAAGTGACTGAAATAACAAAATTTTTCTGTTTTTAGGAAAAATACTATCAAATAACACCTCAAATATGTAAGTATAATAAAGTAACTAATAATAATGCAAATGTGTTTGCATTTTGCCTCTGATAACATCAAATATAAAAGTGCAGACTAGTGGATGGATGGATGGATGGAACGATCGATAGATAGAACGATCGATAGAACGATAGATAGATAGAACGATCGATAGATAGATCAATAGATATAGATAGATAGCTAGATAGATCGATAGATAGATAGAACGATTGATAGATAGATAGAATGATCGATAGAACGATCGATAGATAGAATGATCGATAGAGCGATCGATAAATAGAATGATCGATAGAGCGATCGATAAATAGAATAATCGATAGAGCGATCGATAGATAGAACGATCGAACGATAGATAGATAGATAGATAGATAGATAGATAGATAGATAGATAGATAGATAGATAGATAGATAGATAGATGGATGGATGGACAGACGGATGGATGGATAGATAGATAGATGGACGGAACGATAGATGGACGGAACGATAGATGGACGGAACGATAGATGGATAGAACGATAGATAGAACGATGGATGGATGGATGGATCAATCAATAGATGGATAGTTGGATAGACGGATAGATACAGACAGACAGACGGACAGATAGATAGACGGATAGATAGACAGACAGACAGACGGATGGATGGATGGACGGATAGATAGAACGATAGACAGATAGATAGATGGATGGATAGATAGATAGACGGATGGATAGATGGATGGATAGATAGATAGACGGATAAATAGAACGATTGATAAATAGACGGATAGAATGATAGATAGAACGATAGATAGAACTATCGATAGATGGATGGATGGATAGACAGACTTTATTTCTGTGTAAGCACTCAATAAAAAGTATCATTGCAGCCAATCCCAGTCATATCTGTTGAACATGTAAACACAATGGCCAATTAGCTGTGTTTAAGAACCTGCTAAACAACGCTCAAATACTAGCAGCAGGTTTTTGTTATTATTTGGTACCGATGTCAGAACTTTTGGACAACCCTAGTTTGCAGATATTTTATTAAATCATCAGTTGTGTATCAGATTGGCTGCCTTCTTACCGCAGTAAATGCTCCACACCCACTTCCTCCGCCTCTTCTGCACCAATCTCACTGGTCACATGTTCAAATGTCTTAGATGTGGGAGTTCCATCCTGCAGCAGGAAATGGAATACAGTCAGCATAAGACTAATCAAACATATGGATATCATACAACTTTAAATATTTAGAAATGCAGAAAAGCTCACATCATGCACTTCCTCCACTGAGATGTAGGCTTCAGTCGGCAATCCCAGGTCTTTAGGTTTCACATCAATAATGACTAAAACCTTTTGGAAATAAATAGAATTACATTTTTTTTGTAACAACAAGTACAGGATACATATTTAGAAAATTATATTTTGCAAATGAAAGTCACTACTTAAAATCATTAAAGGTGCCATATACTGCATTGGTTTAATTAGTTTTCTCTGATATTTACATAGTAGGTTTATGGCTTCTACAGAAACTGTTTTATATGCTCATTTATTACTCCAAAAAATACCACTAGAATCAGAAGATCCATAATTGGCCATTTATGGACTGCGTCATGAATATTAATGAGCTCCACTCTGACGTGCTGTTCTCACTCTCACAAACACACACACAAACTGCATGATGTACACTGAACACAGACAAATATAAACCCAATCAGAGTAACCTTATCCTATTTTGCTCACAAGATGTGGATAAAGGCTAAATTATAATTAAACGTGACAAAAGACCGACAGAGATAGCATACATCTTTATAGCAGTCATCTTTGCCAATTCTCATTACCGCAACTAGGCATGAGCTGGTATAGGATTCTGACTGTATGATAACCTTGGGTAAAAATATCACGGTTTCATGATATCACAATATTGTAATTACTGCTCTAACAAATGTCTGGGTAAAAAACAACAACTTTTTCCCCATTCAACATGCTTTATATTTTTTATCATTTAAAATATTTTGAGACAATAAATGTCAGCAAACATTAAATGACTTCTGTTCTCTTAATTGCAAAAACACAGATTTCTTTTCAACTTGAAAAGGCTTGTTTGGATATCTTTATTTTCTATGGATATAAACTAAGCCACTGCACTGTTCAGCTCTACGGCACGCTGGATGTTGGGTTATATTTGTTTTTCAGATGTTTCCTGAATCATGGACTGAAAAAAAACTCGATAAAATTGTCTATAAAAAAAACACATTAAAAAACAACAAAAAAAAAACTTACAAATACCTTAGGAACGGTATAACAGAAAAATTTTACGGTTTTAAAACCTTGACTTTTCAAAACCGCAGTAAACCTTAAAACCGGTTATCAACCCATGCCTAGCTGCAACATATCATGGTAATAAAATTGTAAATGAATAATGTTTTTGTACATTACTGTGAATCACTGAGAATAAAAAAAAGTGACAACGCAGCAAAATAAATTACTATGTTTCTTTTAGTTATTTCCTTGTCTTTGTAATTTTATTAATTGAATAAGTTTAAAGAATTATCACTTTTTTTAAATCAAACTAGAAGCTATATTTTACTAATTATTATAACAGTTATTTTAAATGTATTTTAGAATAAAAAATGTTAAATAAACAATACATATAAAAACCAGTATTTAAAAAAAAAAGGATTAACTGCATACATACCGAATTAGAACAGTACTGTTTCATGAGTTCATTAATGGCAATATCATTCTTGTGCAGCTTTGGGCCTGTGTGGTACCATCCAACTATTCTCTCCCTTGCTAGAATTCAGAGAAATAAACCAATGAGGAACATCTGATGACATAGCAGACTGAATGAAGAATAAAAGCTTATAAAATGATTTGTTGTATGTATTTATGTGTATCTGCATATTACAGCACTCACCATTGACTTTCTTGAACATGCCGTACATATTCTCCAGATAGTCGTGGTCCAGGAACCAAACTGAATCATCCTTGTCATCCTCATCGAAAGGCACTGCCACACAATTAAAACATTACTAAACTATTAGCCCTCCTGTCAAATTTACAAGTATATCACAAGTGATGTTTAAAAGAGCATTTTTCACATTATTTCCTATTATATGTGTGTAATATAAAAAAATATTCTGGAGAAAGTTGTTTCTTTTAATTTGGCTGTAATTAAAAATGTTTATATTTATATATATGTATATATATATATATATATATATATATATATATATATATATATATATAGATAGATAGATAGATAGATAGATAGATAGATAGATAGATAGATAGATAGATAGATAGATAGATAGATAGATAGATAGATAGATAGATATTTTTTTCTTTATTTTAATTTATACAGTCAAATTATCATTTCCCTAGTGATATATATGTTCAATTCTGTTGTCCAATGCCAAATTAATCTAGTTAAACCTTTAAAGTGTACATTTAAGCTGAATACTAATATCTTGCAAAATAAAGAGTAATATATCGTGTACTGTACTGGCGAAGACAAAATTTGTTATTAGAAATTAGTTATTAAAACTGTTATTTTTACATAAAAAAAGTGTTCTCACTGTTGAACTTCACTTTTAAAAAGAAATTATTTACACAGAATTTCAACAGTAAAAAAAAAACACCTTTTGTACCAAGATATGCAAACGTACCAGCAAAGCTGTTGGAAACATCAAGCACTTTCTTCTGCCACGAGCCCAGCAGAACACCGACAACTCGCTTCTGACTGCCAACTTTACCAATCCTACAAGAATAACAGACACGGTTTACAATGAGTACATTAGGAAAAAAATATAATTCTGCATATAACATCAAATCTTGCACTATACTTGATTACACAAGTGACAGTTTCAGATGTTGTGATTTCAGTTGTTGTGACAATTGCTTAATCTTTCATCACAACATATGGTAATCATCACAATACTGAGGTACAAATTTTATTGCAAAAGGGTTAAGTACAATGGGTATCACTTTACAATAAGGTCTCATTTGCAAAAAACAGTGAGAAATAGCTACATTTGTTGCAGAAGTATATTAAGTAAAAACAATAAAAGCTGTTTTGTAAAGTGTTAAATAATTGGCCTTTAAAAAACTTTAGTTTAAGTAATAATTCAGACCATTTAATGCTGGCTTATTACCTGCCTATTATGAAGATATTAACTGCACTTATAAAGTATGATCTTATTCTACATCTCTTATCCTCCCCAATACATTAACCCAACGACTACCTTTCTAACTATTAATAACATAAGCAGCTAATTAATAGTTTATTGAGCTAAACGTCTTGGTTGATGGGTTGTTAATTGTATGTTAAAATAAAGTGTGGCCAAAAATAAATAAATAAATAAATTTATTTATTTAAAAATAATCTACGCTATGAATCAGTAGTTCAGGCAAATATCAGGACAGTTTAACATTAAAACGTTCATGTCTGGAAACAAAAAGCCTATTCAGTTACATTGAATGTTATTCTAGACGATGGGTTCCGAGTTATGAAAAATATGAGTCACACAAAATAACTTAACACATTTAAGTTGACGTAACGTAAAGAAAGCAAAACGAGCAGCACATTTAAATAACCTTAGTATTTAAATAATAATAAAGGATGACATTCTGCAGATTGTGTATTGAGTTTTTTTTATTGTCAAATAGTACATTATTTGCAAGTAAAATGATATAGTGACCTGTAATAATCACCAAATTGTCTGTTAGTCAAATATATGTGCTTCTGCGAAATTTTGTAACATATTGTTTAACAATATAGCTAAGCCAGTATAGTATATACACTATGATAGATCTATTTAACTGAATAAACGATTGAAAATACAGCTTATTTGTCTTAAAACCGAGACTGTCTCTAGTTAGCCGTTAGCTCGCAGCGGCTACTTTCATTGACATATAATGACAGTGAGTTAACAGTTTTATTTCAGCACCATCACGACACTCATATTTACCTGTTAAAATGGTCCACGACACTCAGTAACACCAAGGGATGAACGACGACCCTTTCTACCGCCAAATCCGGCATTTTTACTCAATAAATCCGAAACTTTTAGGGATAAATAACGCTTTTCTGTTGTTCAGCACGCCAGTTTGATGGACGCTGCGTCGCTTCTTCCGCTTCTACTCTTCGTGTGTTCTAGTGACGCTGCTGCATTACGCGCATGCGCACACAGTGGACTGGAGGAGAAATTACACCCTTACTAAGTTTTTCCTTTTGAAATGCTTGAAAATACTTAATGTACATGATTAATATGCTTGAGTTAAATGTATTTCATTTTTGTTGTTAATTTCCTTGTATACAGTTTTATGTTTAACTATTTCTCTGTTTAATCAATAAAAAAGAAAAAAAATCGTAATCGTTTTTCGTATTTATTTATTTTTTATTATTTAAAGAATAAGAATGACAATAGGACAAAAAGTATAGATGTCAGGGAGAAGTAGCCTAAGCATAAACAAAATATAAACATACAAACTGAACAAATATATTAAAAAAATAATTAAATACATTATAAAATTGCACATTTTCTTGTTTAAAGAGTCTCCGATACTGGTAATATATAAGCACATTTCAACAAAACCATAAAATAAGGTTTCTTATTAGTGAATTTAACCAGGGTGCGAATTACTGGGGGGTTTGCAGGGGGTAACATTTGATCCCTCCCTGAAGGACGTCAAAACAAGATGTATGGTCGGTGAGCCCTTTAATACTGGGAAATAGTTTCCCCTGATCTTAAATAATAATATTAATACTTAAAATAATAGATAATATAAATATACATTGACTACCCCTATAATGGTTCATACCATTATCGGGGTTCATGCATAATCGCCCCAATCAGTCTTTGCAAGAATCATTCAACAGACTATACCAGCACACCTAGAGGAGCGATGGATATGGTTACGATATGGAAGTGGTTACGAGACTTTTCTTGTAAAAAAAAATTGTGTTTGTATTACATTCAGCCTAAAAGAAGAGTAAAATTATATGAAAAGTTTGAGCTACATTTATCTCTGAAATAATCAGATGCGTAGTTTTATTGTATATTTTTGTATCCATAGTGCAAACTATGAGCAGGATGAGCACTGTGAAAAAACAGCGTAGACTATTATATTAGATATTATATTAGATATTGTATGTGTAATCACGACTATGGTTTTTATCCCCTTTAGACACTAGATGGCACTGTTTATTTTATTTCTGAGATTATTATTAAAATAAGGATTAACACGTTAAAATATTCTCCTTTTTCATTACAACGTGTCCTGCTCACTTTCACTTTTTTTCCCTTTACACTTTAACCCACCCTAAACCTACCCATACTATCAAACCTGTCCCTATCCCTACCCATACCCCACCTCAAATTCACCAGAAGTGCTCTGCAATACATTATAAACACAGTAAGTACACAGATTTTTTTTCCATATGATTAATTAAATACCTGCATCTGTAATATATTTCTGTAATTACATCTTTAATTACACTGTTGACCGTGCCTTACACCTTAACCTCCTAGTGGCTATTTAAAATACTTTGAATGTTTTATATTTTGTTACAGACATACAGTGTCATCCTGGAACTGTTACGCAGCATATGAAATGTCCCAAACCCTAATTTGAACTGTCCAAAATGGGAATAAAATGTGTTTTTACTCTCTGATAGTCAAAGCAAGTAAAAAAAAATCTATTTTAAATGAGCATTAAAAAAATTAAGGAAAAAGTGTTTCATGTAAATTCGGACCACGAGTCCACATATATGGACATCATGTTTCTATAAAAGTGCATTGTATCAAAAGATGATACTTTTATTCTAATTAGGTTCTAACGAGCCCAAGTAGCAAAGAGAAATAAAAAAATGCATGTAAAAAAACACCTTGGGCCTTAAGAGGTTAAACCTACCCAGACCACCAAACCTGTCCCTAACCCTGTAAGTACATTGTATTTATTTTTTTGATGCAAGTACATAGTAGTTAAGGCCACTTAATATAAAGTGTGACCTGTATTTGAAATGAAAGGGATCAACAATTGTGAAATCTATTTGTAAACAGAAGGCAAATCATTTACACCGATCTTATGCAACATTATGAATCATCACAGAATGAGCAAAATCTTTGGTCGGTGGATTGTAGGGTAATAAAGCACTTTATAAAGTTATAAATCTAGATCAGATAAAATCACACAAGGTAAAATTATGGCAGGGCTGTATAAACTATATTTAGAGAGAGTTATTATTGACTATGGCAACACAAGTGTGTTATTAATGAATATGGCAACAATATGATCAGCTAATCTCACTTGCTTTGCAGAATTAATAATATTTGATATTATGATCAATTAAGTAACTAAAAAGATGATCACTTACATTAAAGGGCACCTATTATCACTTTTATAAGGGTTTTAAACACAGTTGTGTGGCAGCAGTGTGTGAATATAGCCAGCCTCTATGGTAAAAGTTAATCAACCTTCTATAACTACACTTCATTCTCCCTTTGTACATGTCATCAGAGGTGGAAAGCCCCACCCATTAGTGACGATCTCTCCCTCATTAGCATAAATAGCCCTAAGTGAAAAGCAGCCGTCCACCATTAGTGTTTTAGGATGCACTAGTTTTTTACAGAGATAACGTTAGTCCCGTTTTGAATCAGAAGCATATGGCTTTGTAGCTCCGCCCTCTTTCTAAAAGAGCCACGCACAATTTGAATTTAAAGCGACAGTCACCAAAACTGCACAATTTGGATCAAAGCTTAAAAAGAGCAGTTTCAAAGGGTTAAAAATAATTGTATGTGGGGTATTTTGAGCTGAAATTTTAAAGACACGCTGTAGGGAAATAAAGGACTTATTTTACATCTTTTAAAAGAGTAATAATAGGCCCACTTTAAAATTAAAAAAATAAAAATTTGAACTTTTAGAATGGAGCCAAATATGTGTTAAAGCCCAGAACTTGAATTAATACTAGATTTAAAATGATCCAATACAACTGGGCAATGCGCACCTATATCACACCTGAAAAACTAAACAAAATTAACCCAAACATCCCAGATGTATGTTTCAAATGCCAAAAACATAAAGGAACATTCTTTCATTGTATCTGGGAATGTGAGGTGATTAAGATTTTCTGGCAAAACGTAGTAACATTAATCTCCTCAATTATTTTAATACCAATTCCAGTTACACCTGAAATATGTGCGTTGGGTTTATTCCCAGTAAGTTTGTCATTACCAGGTTATAAAACTAAAACGATTGATATGTGTCTTGTTATTGCAAGGCATTTGATAGCACTCTATTGGAAGAACATAGAAAGTCCATCGATTGATCACTGGCTGAAAGATTTGACACATTACATTGCACTGGAAAGAATCACCTACAGTATAAAGGACAAATTAAAGGAGTACCATAAAATTTGGGATCTGTTTATACAATTTTTGGATCATAACTATACAATGGCACAAGCAAATACCTCTCATGCTATTAGTTAATTGATTGATATGTGTATATGTGTATTTTCGTATGTGGAATACAGTATGTTTTTCTTTGCCTTATGTATAACAATACATTTACCTATTCAACTGAATCTGGATGCTTTGGGGGAGGGAGGGGGGAGGGTTAAAATGTAAAAAAGTGTATTTTCAAATTTCAAATGATTTTTCTACAATAAAAAAATTTAATAAAAAAATTTAAAAATTGAACTTTAAAACTTTAATGTCTTTAATCTCAATTCATTTTACTTCCTACTAGTCAAATTTTGAATTTAAATTCACCTTTCTGAGTTTATTTCTGAATGGCGCACAACCCTGATATGAACACCCATTGTGTGAGGAGGACAATAGTGGATCTGCTGAACATGAATCATATGTCAAGCTGCCAAATCTTGTGTCAAAGTTTCCTCACAGCCTGCGTTGTCTGCAGACAATAATGGTTTGATTTTTTCACGAGACCGCGATGACCGACGTGATGGCATGACAACAATGATTGGGCGCTTTGTTGAACTCAAACATTCAGGTTTGTTTCCTCAGAAACACTAATTCAGTTCACTATTATTGTGTTTTTAGAATAAAAAAGTGCTAATATGAAGTATTATTAATGTGCAAGACTTCATTCATCAAGCAATCATGAAAAGTAAACAGCATCACGGTTTTCACACAAAAGAAAAAATAATTGATGATGACTGAGAAATAATAACAGTTAATATTGACAGAGCAATCAATTCCTCATTTACCATGATTTCTAAGAAAACATTAGTTCATTCATCGATTTTCTTTTCTGCTTAGTTCCTTTATTAATCTGGGGTCGCCACAGCAGAATAAACCGCGGAATGAACCGTTTTACGCAGCGGATGCCCTTCCAACTGCAACTCATCACTGGGAAACATCCATACACACTCATTCACACACATACACTATGGACAATTTAGTCTACCCAATTCAACTATACCACAAGGCTACGCTCAGACTATGAAAATAGCATATATTTTTAAATACCCAAACAACTTATATGCGATTGACTTTCCTCACTTGAAGGAATATCATACATATTACAAGGTATTTTTCCAAAAAAAGACAGGTAAGCAAATTTAAGTTTTTTTTGGGTTACACATAGCCAGACTAGATTGGGTCTATACTTTACAGAGAAACTGAAACTACGTCTATTACTTGCAGGAACATCATAATTGTTATTGACCTTTCTTGCATGATGAAGTATCATACGTATCACAAGCTTTATTTAGCAGAAAAACAACATGCAACCAAATTTAAGGTTATTCGGGCTAAAATTGGGTTACACGTAGCCGGGCTAGATCTGGTCTATACTTCACCTAGCCGGTGAAATGATGGCTATTGCTTGCTGGGACATGTCTTTGGACTGTGGGGGAAACCAGAGCACCCAGAGGAAACCCACGCGAACGCAGGGAGAACATGCAAACTCCACACAGAAATGCCAACTGACCCAGCCGAGGCTCAAACCAGCATCTTGCTGTTAGGCGAACGTGCTACCCACTGCGCCACCGTGCAGCCTTCTAATAAAACAATAATGAAAACAATCAGCTTTGTACTACAATAATAAATTACATTTTAAAATATACACAAATACTTATGACCATATTTCTGACTGGAAATATCAATTTATGATGATAAAGATCAAATTTTACAAGCAAAAAGACAATACTAAAACATTATAACACAACATGGATTATTATATTATCTTATCGGTATTACACATACCTGCATGCTAACATGCTTCTTGACAATAAACAAGGAATATCTCTTGAAATTATACATATCTTAATGTAAACATTTGCAAGGAATTATGACAATGAATAAAATTTTTGGGTGCCGCAGTGGGTAGTGCTGTCGCCTCATAGCAAGAAGGTCGAGCCTGGTTTGAGCCTCGGCTGGGACAGTTGCCATTTCTGTGTGGAGTTTGCATGTTCTCCCCGTGTCGTGTGGGTTTCCTCCGGGTGCTCCGGTTTCCCCTACAAGTCCAAAGACATGCGCTATAGGTGAATTGGGTAAGCTAAATTGGCCGTAGTGTATGTGTGTGAATTAGTGTATGAATGTTTCCCAGTGATGTGTTGCAGATGGAAGGGCATCCACTGTGTAAAACATATGCTTGATAAATTGCCGGTTCATTCCGCTGTGGCAGCCCTTAATTAATAAAGGGACTAAGCCGAAAGAAAACGAATGAATGAATGAATGAATGAATAATAAAGAAGGGCGCTGGTTCGAGTCCTAGCTAGGTCAGCTGGCATTTCTTTGTGGAGTTTGCATTTTCTCCACGTGCTCGTGTGGGTTTCCTTTGTGCTACAGGTTAATTGAATAAATTAAATTGGCTGTGTGTGTGTGTGTGTGAATGAGTGTGTATGGATGTTTCCCAGTACTGGGTTGCAGCTTTAAGAGCATCCGCTGTTTAAAACATATGCTGGATAAGTTGGCGGTTCATTCCGCTGCGGCGACCCCTGATGAAAAAAGGGACTAAGCCAAGGGAAAATTAATGAATGCTAAATATGTAATTTGCCTATATTGCCATAGCATATAGCAAAATCTTTATGGGTTTTTGGCTAATACATAAGAACATCGATGAACTCAATTTAAAATAATTTGAAAATGTAAACAAAATACTCCATCAACCGGTTTATTGTGGTCATTATGTCACAACAAGGAACTTTTTGGAGAAGAAATAAATTGTCAAAGGAGCCAAAATTGTCCAAAATTAAAGGTATTACTTTATTTTAATGGTCCTTTTTAACACATTTTGTTGAATTTAAGTTACATTGCATCTACATGCCAACCTATTCTCACATTAGATTATCAGTAGACTGTTAAATTGGGGTTAGGGTTAAGGTTAATGTAAGTTGACATGTATTTGCAAAGTTTAAAGTAAATTATATGTCTGTTAAAGGAGCAGTTTCAGCAGATATTTAGCAGACTGTCTTCTAATACAATTGAAAAGTAATTGGCAATGCAACTTTTAGTCAACAAAATGTGCAATAGGGATCATCAAAATAAGTCCAACTAAACTAAATGTAGGCTATTTGTTCAATCATCGTACATATCAGGCAGGTAAAGGTATCTGCGTTTAATCTAATTAAGCTCGGTGTGTTTTGCTCGTGAAGTGGTGACGCGTGAAGTGGGCGGGGCCGCGGAGGAAACAGACAAACTAAACAGTCGTGCTGGCTGACTGTATACACACACACACACGCATTACGAAGAGCGCCGAACGACACACACTTTATTTATGATTCTCAGAAGTGTCACTGCCTGCCTTTTCTATACATGGCTTTTGTTTTGCTATGTTTTTCGAGCTAAACGATGGCAGTTTGTTAGGAGCTGCGGTTGAAGAAAAAAATCTGTCATTTTTCTTGACGGGTCGGAGGCACTGCGATGCCCTCTGATTTCACATCGCTTTTTAGCGCGGATATCGACCTCGATTCGCCCAAGTCACTCTACTCCAAAGGTAAAGCACTTTCTGTTCACTTTCAAGACTCATACTTTAACTGTGTGCGCGCGCGCAGGCTGTGTTTCAAATCCTAGTGCGCTTCCTACCTAGACAGCATCACGCCCACTTCCCGAGTCAGCTCAGTTACCTAGGTAGTTTGCTGCTCACTAAGAGTTTGAACAGCCAGTGTGTGTCTCTGCACTGTCAAGCAGTTTTGTTGTTAGTTTATAATATTGTCCACGTGACAAGCGGGTTAATGGTGATCAAATAAGTGCTTGTGTGTGTGTTGATATACAAACACACTAAATGAGTGTTTGAGGGGGCGGGGTGTGTAGTAACTTGCATCAGCAAATCAGTCTCAATTTGGTTTAATAATATCTGTAATAGAGTAAGTGAATGAATGAGTAATACTGAAGTTCGTCAGACATGGTTAACAAACTATGGAGCCAGATTAGTCTCAAAAATAACATGTTCACAAAATAAAATATGTAAATTCAAAAACGCAAATTTATAGTAGAATTTCAAAACACAATTTGTAAATTCAAAGCACAATTCATAAATGCACACATCCATTTTGTACATTTAAAGCACAATTCATAAATACACACATCCATTTTGTACATTTAAAGCACAATTCAGAAATACACACATCCATTTTGTACATTTAAAGCACAATTCAGAAATACACACATCCATTTTGTACATTTAAAGCACAATTCATAAATACACACATCCAATTTGTACATTTAAAGCACAATTCATAAATACACACATCCAAGTTGTACATTTGTAGCACAATTACTTGTGAATTCGTAAATTGTGTTTTGTATTAATTAAATGTTTTGAATATTTATGAATTGTTTTAAATTTATGTACATGTGAATTGTGCTGTGGATGTATGAATTCTATTTTGTAAATGTGTTATTTTTGAGACCAATCTGGCTCCATAATAGACCTCCTCCTGATCGAGTTTGACTTTAAACCCATCAGAAAACACTTAGTGATTTAAATAAAAGAATAATTATGCATAATGCACTGTTAGAAAAATATAAGCAGCTTTAAACTAGCTCATTTCAACCCTTGGTTTGGTTTAATCATCCTCAAATGCTTTCTATATGTTTTTTGTGCATGCTCCGTCTCTTTTGGTGATATGGAAATATCACTTTTCGTAGCTCTCATCACGGCTTTCACAGAGGTTTAGACAGTGATTGAAAGCTAAATAGAGGTCTAAAATGAGTGATTATTTCATCTCTTAGAAAGAAGCCACTGATAATGTCAATGATGTTCAAGTTTGTATAACTGTATACAATTATTTTATAAAAAAAAACTAAATATTTTTTATTTTAGTGGATTTTTTGTACATTTTATGATTATTATTGTCATTATTTGCATTTTTTTATTCCAGTTTCAGTAATTTTAGTACTTATTTAAATGGTTTCTCTCCTTTCCGTATGCACCAGACACTTTCTAATCAACACTTCATATTTCTGGGAAAACATTGGACAGTTCATAAGTTCCGTTCACAGCAAGCTTGATAACTGTAAATATAAATATAACAATAAACATATTTGCGCTACGGGTGGTGCGGTGGCACAGTGGCTAGCGCTGTCACCTCACAGCAAGAAGGTCGCTGGTTCGAGCCTCGGCTGGGTCAGTTGGCATTTCTGTGTGGAGTCGTTCTCGCCGTGTTCGCGTGGGTTTCCTCCGGGTGCTCCAGTTTCCCCCACAACTCCAAAAACATGCGCTATAGGTGAATTGTGTAAGCTAAATTGTCTGTAGTGAATGTGTGTGAATGGGAGTGTATGGGTGTTTTCCAGTGATGTGTTGCAGGTGGAAGGGCATGAGCTGTGTAAAACATATGCTAGATAAATTGGCGGTTCATTCCGCTGTGGCTGCCCCTGATTAATGAAGAGACTAAGCCAAAAAGAAAATGAATGAATGAAATATATTTGTGCCTATGCTGACAAATTTTAACGACCTGTTTATCTGTTTAATTTAGCATTTTCATTTGGCATTACCCTCTTGTAAACAGATGTCAGTGTTTTAATAGCGGGTCTGACCAGTGAATGCAGCTCGTGTAATCAATCAGTATAAAGAGTTCAGCTATCAGTCAGTAAAGTAGAATAAAACAACACAAGTTATTTTCCAAACCAGGCAACAGAAAGATGCCAAAACTAGCACTGGATGCTGGAGGTACTTTGATTTTTATGCTTCAGATTACGAGCCTGGTGCCTCACAGCAAGAAGGTCACGAGTTCAAGGCCCAGCTGGGTCAATTGGCATTTCTGTGTGGAGTTTGCATGTTCTCCCCGTTTTGGTGTGAGTTTCCTATGAGTTCTCCGGTTTCCAGAAACATACAGTATAGGTGAATTGAATAAAATAAATTGGCCGTAGTTTACGTGTGTGAATGAGTGTGTATGGATGTTTCCCAGTACTGGGTTGCAGCTGGAAGGGCATCCGTTGTGTAAAACATATGCTGAAAAAGTTGGCGGTTCATTCCACTGTGGAAACCCCTGATGAATAAAGGGACTTAGCTGAAGGAAAATGAATGAATGAATGAATGAATGAGTTTGCGAGCCTGTCTTGCATAACTTCCATGTGTTTGTTATCATTTTTGCCCCATGGTATAACCATAACCAATTGTTTCCAAGTTAGTCATTATCTTTAAATCATCTTTGTAAATAAAAGAGTTTCTCTGCAATATCTTATGTAGCTTTAAATTGCGCAAGCTCTTTTTACCTGTATATTTATTCGGATGCTGAGTTTTGTAGTTTGCTAGCTGTGAAAAACTTGTTCTGAATGCTGTGTTTCTCTGTGAATATCGTTTCTCTAAATCATTGTTGTTATTTTTTAGAACAATGTTTTTATCAATATCTGTATAGTTTTCCTTTGTGTGAACAAGCTTCACGCAGGTGAGTGGGCTTGACAAACCACCTGTTTCTTCTCCATATGCACCGGACGCTTTTTTAAAAGCACCAAATGCTTCTTGAAAAATATGCAGTTCTGAGTGTGCTCCACACAGGTGAGTGAGCTTGACAAACCACCTGTATGACACACTCTCTTCACTCTGTAGTATGCGTGGAAGAAGAACTAAAACTAAACTAACTTAGACTTGTGATAGCATTTGTTTACTGCTGCTCTCTGATGAATTGAAAGTCACATAGAATAAAAGCATCTGCCAAATGAATAAATAAATTTGATTGTGATTTAATTTCTTGTTTTTAATGTTTTTTTCTCTAATATTTCAAAGTGTTTTCCGTTTTTATGTCCAAAGAGCAAAAAAAAGATATTAAATAGTTTTACTTTGAGATAACAATAACAGCCTGAACCTGGTCTGAATAACATTTAAACCAAATGCGTCTTGGAAAACGTGCAATTCTGAGTGTGCTCCTCACAGGTGAGTGAGCTTGACAAACCACTTGTAGGACACACTCTCCTCTCTGTAGTATGCATGGAAGAAGAATAAAAATCTAAACTAACTTGCATTTGTGGTAGCATTTATACTGCTGCTCTCTGATGATTTGAAGTGCTTTTTTTATCCTCACTTGTAAGTCGCTTTAGACAAAAGCATCTGCTAAATGAATTAAATAAATTTGATTGTGATTTAATTTCTTGTTTTTAATGTTTTTTTTTTTTCGAATATTTCAGTGTTTTCAGTTTTAATTTCCAAAGAGCAAAAAAAAAGATTTTAAATAGTTTTACTTTGAGATAACAATAACAGCCTGAACCTGGTCTGAATAACATTTAAACCAAATGCGTCTTGGAACGCGTGCAATTCTGAGAGTGCTCCTCACAGGTGAGTGGCCCTGACAAACCACTTGTAGGACACACTCTCCCCTCTGTAGTATGCGTGGAAGCAGAAAAAAATCTATACTAATTTATATTTGTGGTAGCATTTATATACTGCTGCTCTCTGATGAATTGAAGTCCATCTTTTATCCTCACTCGTAAGTCGCTTGAAATAAAAGCATCTGCCAAATGAATGAATAAATTTGATTGTGATTTAGCTTCTTGTTTTTAATGTTTTTTTTCTAATATTTCAAAGTGTTTTCAGTTTTTATTTCCAAAGAGCAAAAAAAAAAAGATATTAAATAGTTTTACTTTAAGATAACAATAACAGCCTGAACCTGGTCTGAATAACATTTAAACCAAATGCGTCTTGGAAAGCGTGCAATTCTGAGAGTGCTCCTCACAGGTGAGTGAGCTTGACAAACCACCTGTAGGACACACTCTCCCTCTGTAGTATGCGTGGAAGAAGAAAAAAATCTATACTAACTTATATTTGTGGTAGCATTTATACTGCTGCTCTCTGATGAATTGAAGTGCGTCTCTTATCCTCACTTGTATGTCGCTTTAGATAAAAGCATCTGCTAAATGAATGAATGTAAATGCGATTTAATTTCTCCTTTTTAATGTTTTTTTATTTCAAAGAGCAAAAAAAAAGATTTTAAATAGTTTTACTTTGTGATAACAATAACAGCCTGAACCTGGTCTGAATAACATTTAAACCAAATGCATCTTGGAAAGCGTGCAATTCTGAGTGTGCTCCTCACAGGTGAGTAAGCTTGACAAACCACCTGTATGACACACTCTCTTCACTCTGTAGTATGCATGGAAGCAGAAAAAAAACTAAACTAACTTATACTTGTAATTGCATTTACAGTATTTACTGCTGCCCTCTGATGATTTGAAGTGCTTCTTTTATCCTCACTTGTAAGTCGCTTTAGATAAAAGCATCTGCTAAATGAATGAATAAATTTGATTGTGATTTAGCTTCTTGTTTTTTTAAATAATAATATTTTTAGGGGTTTTCACCTTCATTTTGACAGGAAAGTAGAGAGATTGACAGAAAAGTGTGGGGAGCAGAGAGAGGGGTAGGATCAGCATAGGACCTCAAGGCAGGAATCGAACTTGGGTAACCGCGAACACCAGAGTGCATGTGTCGGTGCACTTTCCACTACACCATAGGCACCGACAATTTCTTGTTTTTAATGTTTTTTTTCTAATCTTTCAATGTGTTTTCAGGTTTTATTTTCAAAGAGCAAAGATCATATGTATACATATGAGAGCATAGATAAGAGAATATATTTTAAATAGTTTCACTTTGGGATAACAATAACAGTACCATGTCTGAATACCATTTAAAGCAGCAGTACACTTTAATATGAACTGGAAGTAACTCAAACGCACCGAAACCCTCACTGTGGTTGCCTCAAACATTGTTCTCATACTTAGAGAGTTATTATGGGCAGCATTCTCATGAAACACACCCTCTCTCTCAGATCTGCTATTGGTGCATTTTTAATTTCCTGTGCATTAGATGTGCCGTGTTTTTGTTTGTGTTGGGCATTTCAGCTTTACAGAGAGGCCGCAGTGTTCGATTCTAATTTGTGCAGTGATTTGATGTAGATTCTCCTCTTATTAGATAGGTTGTTCTTGAGGTGCGTAGTGTAGTATCCTGAATAAGGGCTTTAGTCACACATGTTATGTAAGACGCAGCCTAATCTCATTTGCAGTTCTTGGTAATAGTCTGCTGGCTGCCAGTGCTGCTTTTATTATTGTTGTTCTCTATTCAAAACATACAAAACTGTGTGGGAACATTGTTTAGTTGTTCTTGGCCAATGCATTTACACAGCTTTGACATTGATTTCTGC
Source organism: Danio aesculapii (assembly GCF_903798145.1). Classification (NCBI taxonomy): domain Eukaryota; kingdom Metazoa; phylum Chordata; class Actinopteri; order Cypriniformes; family Danionidae; genus Danio; species Danio aesculapii. The sequence goes on from NC_079441.1 coordinate 65,996,017, forward strand.
AAATGCTTATTTCGGACATGCGTGGGGATAAACAAAACAAACAAACAAACAAAAATAACTTATAATTGTGACTTTTTATCTTACAATCTTTTTTTACTTGCAGTTTTGAAAGTTTGTATTCCACAATTGCAAGTTGTTGCAGTCCCGATCTGTGAGAAATTAAGTTGCAATTCAGAGAAAAAGTCAAAACTAAAAGTCAGAACAGAATTGCATGAAAAAAGGTCAAAATTCTAAGTTTATACACATACTGTCTTGCTTTTTTCATGATTCTGACTTTTCTGAGCTTATATCTTAAAGTTTTGAGTCCTAACTTTCTTACTATTCAAACGTTTTTCTTAGAATTGCAAGTTAACATCTTGCAAGGTAGTTTTTATTTGCAGAATAGCACGCTTTGATTCAGAAAACATCACGATTTTCACATTTTCATCACCATTCTGAGTTTATGTCTCACAATTCTGAGATTATAAGCAATCTCACAGTTGTTTTCCCACAGTTCTGAGCTTTTATAACCTGCGACTTTGATTCTTCTGGAATTTTCTCCACACAATTGTGAGCTGTAATTCACCAGATGTTAATTCTCAATTGTGGGTTTGTCTCTCAAATGAATTTTTGCAAAAAGTCAGAATTCTGAACAATTTTAAGATAGTCAGTCTGAAAAGAGAGAATTGTGAAATATAAACTCACTATTTTTAGATAAAAAATCAGTCCAAAATGCCTGAATTGTAAACTATAAACTCACAATTTTAGGATATAAAATGAGTCTGAAAAGACAGAATTGTGAAATATTAACTCACTATTTTTAGATATAAAATCAGTCAGAAAATGTCAGAATTGTGAAATATAAACTAATAATTTTAGGTTAAAAAATGACTCTGAAAAATCTGAATTGTGGAATATAAACTTACTATTTTAAGATATAAAATCAGTTAAAAATGTCAGAATTGTGAAATAAAAACTCAGATTTTAACATTATAAAAGCCGTCAGAAAATTAAGAATTGTGAGATAAAATGTTAGTTACAGATATATATATATATATATATATATATATATATATATATATATATATATATATATATATATATATATATATTTATTTATTTATTTATTTATTTATTTATTTATTTTATCCCGTGAAACAAGCTTTCATTTATTTCTTCTGTTTACTGTTTGGTAACACAGTAAATTCATCTTTATCTGCTGGAATTTAACATATCTTTCAGTTCAACCAAAATTAGGAATCTAAAGTTGTTTCATTTGGATGGCACAGTGGCTCAGTGGTTAGGATCACAGCCTCACAGCAAGTAGGTCACTGGTTCGAGTCCAAGCTGGATCAGTTAATATTTCTGTGTGGAGTTTGCATGTTCTCCCTGTGTTTGCGTGGGTTTCCTCCGGGTGCTCCGGTTTCCCCCACAGTCCAAAGACAAGCACTATAGGACAATTAAATAAACTAAAATGGCCGTAGTGTATGAGTGTATATGGATATTTCCCAGTACTGGGTTGGGGTTGGAAGGGCATCCACTGTGTAAAACATATGTTGGATAAGTTGCCAGTTCGTTCTGCTGTGGTGACCCCAGATTAATAAAGGGACTAAGCCGAAGGAAAATTAATGAATGAATAAAATTAGCTATTTTAAGATATAAAATCAGTCTGAAAAGTCAGAATTGGGAAATATAAACTCACAATTTAACGTTATAAAATCAGTCTAAAATGCTAGAATTGTGCAATATAAACTCACTATTTTAAGTTATAAAATCAGTCCAAAATGGCAGAATTGTGAATTATAAACTCTCAATTTTAAGTTATAAAATCAGTCAGAAAATGCCAGAATAGTGAGATAAAACCTTGCAGTTTCCTTTTATTTATTTATTTATTTATTTATTTATTTATTTATTTTGTTATTTATTTGTTTATCCTGTGGTGGAAACCGGCTTCCATTTATTTCTCCAGTTTACTATTTGGTAACAGTAAATGCATCTTCATTTGGCTGGAATTCAATATATCTTTCAGTTCAACCACAATTAGGAATCTCAAGATGTTTCATTATCAGTAAAATGCATATTACAATCACTCATGTAATGCTAAAGACCCTGTCTATCAACAACAATGAATGGCTTTGCTTTAAGCTTCATAACAAGCACGTAAATAATACTGGCTGTATTATATAATATGTAGCACCCACCTGCTGCGTCTCTCAAAAGGACCTCTGACCCAGAGTAATAAATAAACAAGCTCCATATCCACTTCCTCTGGCCAGAAATCAGAGGTGACCACAAGGTTACACGGTGACGGGGTTAAAATCCTCTGTGTTATCAGGTGAACATGATAAGATCGGCCGTGAGACATTTTCCTTTTCTTTTAAAAAATAAATGAAGCAATGAACGTGAAGACGAATGATTTATTTATTTGTATATTGATGTGCCGAAGAATAACTGAGAAATACTTTATTTTAATGGATGTTTTGCTACAAGTTCAATGCATTTACTATAGTTGTAGCCTTAAATATGAATAATTGCTAGAACTGACCCTAACCATACAGATATATAGAAAGTACTCCGAGTCCTAGCTAATTAATGTAACTAGGTAATGTATTCACCTTATGCTCCGCGTATGAGTGGGCGCAGCCATTTGAATCATTTTGGCTCGAAACTTCCGGTCTCATTCACTTCCATTCATTTTTAAACGTTAAAAACAGCTCGTTTTGCTGCTTGGTGTTGCAAACTAATATTTTCTTATTATATTATTCTACTTTGACTGTATTCTAATGCAAACACTTGTTTGTAGAGTAAGAAGTTTGACCGTTTTTTGCCGTTTATTATTCCTAGTCATTTCTCCCATAGGCAGCTGAATCGGAAGTTCTAAAACAATCGCAAAAACGCACGCACTTCCGCACTGAAGAATAAGGTCAATAGATAGTGATTCAGTATAAAGGACATAACAAGATATAGCGCAACCTTAATTTACTCTAATTGACCAAAATAATGATCTTTTCAGTTTGTTAGTGTTAGTTTAGTATCAATAAACTATTATAATTTTGTTTGTTAAATATATTTGTATATGCTTACGTCATGCTTAATCACACTAAAACATGCTAATTCATACTAGAAACATGCTAATACACTAATTCATGCTAATAAGCTGTCTATCTATATATCCATCTATCAATCCATCTATACTTTTTCATCTATTTATAGATTTTTTTTTTTTACCTTTTCAAACTAAACAAACTACTTCCAACAGGCTTCCTCAAGCCACCATAAAGATTGTCTTCAAACCTTAATATCTAGTTTTAGATTAATAGTAAATTAAAAATATTTAAGTTATCTATATTTAAGTAATCAGTAAGTTATTATAGTTTTTTTGGTTAATATATTTTTGATTTTATGCTAACAACATGCTAATTCACACTAAACTTGTTAATTCATATTAGAAACATGCTAGCAACATGTTAATTCAATCATGGGACTAAACAAAGTTTCTCAAATCTACTTCTACTTGTTTAAGCCACCATACGTTTTGCCTTCAATTTTTAATATCTAGTTTTGAATTCATTCATTAATTTTCTTTTCAGCTTAGTCCCTTTATTAATCCGGGATCGCCACAGCAGAATGAACCGCCAACTTATCCAGCACATGTTTTACGCAGCGGATGCCCTTCCAGCTGCAACCCATCACTGGGAAACATCCATACACACTCATTCACACACATACACTACGGACAATTTAGCCTCCCCAAATCACCTGTACATGTCTTTGGACTTGTGGGGGAAACCGGAGCACCTGAAGGAAACCCACGCAATAAGGGGAGAACATGCAAACTCAGAAATGCCAACTGACCCAGCCGAGGCTCAAACCAGCGACCTTCTTCCTGTGAGGCGAACGTGCTGCCCACTGCGCCACCGTGCAGCCCCGTTTTAGGTTCATATTAACTTGAATAGGATACCTTACTACTAATCAATCAATATCAATATTGAATAGCAATGACACTTGCGACGTTATATTACTTAAGACTTTAAGACACTTTTTTCGGGTTTATATCCAACGTGTGCAATTTGGAGAGAGATGTGAATCTGTGTTGGAATACGTTACGTCATTCTAGTTCAACCAATAGCCGATCGCGGGCGGTGTTATGCAAAATAGAGTGTGGTGCTGCTGGGTATGTTTCTAATCTGTTCTGCTTTTATTCATACTGTTGTTGTGTATTTATTATCGTTTTCAGTTATTTGTCATGTAGGGCTGCATGATTAATCGAAAAAAGATCACAATCTCGATTCGAATCTACACACGATCTTAATTCAGCTTTTCTACGATTCAGCCAAATATATTTTCAAGGTCAGGAAAGAAGCAAGGCAGTCGCACAAGTCTTCACAGCAACATTGACACCTTCAAATGGCGTTAAAAATGTCACACACTGTATTTATAAGGTATAATTCACCCAAAAATATGTATTTTTGTTTTAATTTAATTTAAATTTAAATATGCGGCCGCGAAATCACACGTGAGATGACCGAGAGGGTTTGTTTACCTCAGAGAACGCGGAGCGTGTGTGCCCGTCAAAGACGCCTACTTTAGTGAACAGAAGTTGCATAGGCTGTGAATAACAGGTATTGAAGTTGTAAATAACGTTGTTTGTTGCACAGAGCGATCGTTTGAGGGCCGTACAGGAGGTTTGGTTAGCATGTATGTGTTTTTTCTCACAGTGACAGCAGCCATGAGCCGCACTCGGAAGTGAAAGTGAAACCTGTGCGCACATCATTTAAATGAATATGGCATTTTAGAGTTATGATTACGACAAGAATTTGATACGTTATTTTCTTTCTTAGCAAACACAGAGTGTTGTGCATTAAAATAAATGTTTACTGTGTCAGTATAACTACCCTAGCCTATATATAATGTTGAATATAATGCAAGAAGGAATCTGATAATGACAAAATTCTAATTTTACCAGTGAAAACAAATGGGCTTATAATGCTTTCAGTGGCAGATGACAAGCACACGTCTTAAACATAATAATTAAACTTTTTTAATTATGAATAGTTATATTCTGATGTCATCATTTTACTGTGAATTAACAAACAGGACATATTGAAATTCTGTTCAAGTCCACCATAATGACTGTACAAAAATAAGCATTTTAAGCAACAGTAGACCTACACACAGGTCTAATATTATTATTGTTGTTTTACCAAAGGTTTGAAAGTTAATAATAATAATAGTCTACTAATATTAACCTTTATTTTACATTTACAGAATCGTGAGAAAATCGTGATCTTGATTTTAAGCAAAAAAAAAATCGTGATTCACATTTTTGCCAGAATCGTGCAGCCCTACTGTCATGTATGAATTATACAGAGCTATTCTTTTAATGAAATGTGGAGGTTATTTTTTTTTATCACCGTTGTTTTGAATTGTATCGTATTTAATGGGGTTTGTGCATTGCGCATTGTTGAGCGACCACCTATATTGCCTGTTGGACGGGCCAGCACTGCACAAGAGACTTATTTTAGGTTTTCAAATACCGAAATACACATTAGTAGTAGCAGAACAACCCTTTACAGTTCATGAAATGCACTACGGTTGTCTGTGAAAAGGGCAATGATCATATTAAGCATAATCTGACAATATACCTCATACAGTAAACACAATGTATGCATGATTAGACATTTTGTGCTGTCTGTAACTACTTTTGCACATATTTGTCAGTTTAAGATGATGATCTGTTCACACTGGAAATCTGATATCTGGCCACATTTATAACAGCAATGTTAACAGCTATGCAACAAAATCAGATCTGAGAAAAAATCTGATTTGAGCACTAAGCCTCGCAGTGTGAACGTATCCTAAATGGTTATAAGAGACATGTTTAAGGGATTATATGCAACATCCTTCATGTATTCTCTTAGATAAGGAGAGATCTCCACTTAAGTATCATACTTCGAAGGAAAATGTGCTTTATGTATTAGAAAGCATGAAGCATCAGAATCGGTATCGGTCGATCACGATGACAAGGAATCTGTACTGTGTATCAGCTGCAAATTCCTGATCAGAGCATCCCTATTAAGCAGACAAAGAACACTTTATATATTACATTACTTATATATTAGCAACTACTAAACTAATATTCACTATGGATTTGTTTAAGTTATTCCTTTTGATGAAATTTCCTGTCCTTTTAATTGCTGCTTTCCCTCCTAATGTTTCCAGGCTTTCCATAAACATCCAGTCCCTTTTCTTTTCTTTTTTTTATAATTATTTTTTTAAGAGTTTTCACTTTTATTGACAGGACAGTGGAGATTTACTGACAGGAAAGTATGGTTAGCAGAGATAAAGAAAGGATTGGCAAAGGACCTCGAGCTGGGAATCGAACTTGGGTCGCCTCGAGCACCTGGGTGCTATGTGTCGACGCACTAACCGCTAGGCTATTGACGCCAACGATCCAGTCACTTTTCTAAACTGTTTTCTTAATCTGTCTTTATGCATTTCATGTAGTTTCTCAGTTATTAAGAATGACTGAAACAGCATGAAGAATAATCCTAAAAGCAATATAAGTGTTATAGATGGCGGACAAGAGTGTTGACGTGCAAGTTTTAAAAAGCATGAAGAGGGGGCCTCTGGGAAACAGGCAATCTTTCTAATGAGCTTATTTAAAGTAGTCGGTAGATTAGGCTTTTTTTTTTCCCCCTCATAGACCCGGGCCAGTTTTTGTTCTGTCATCGCTGGTGTTTGCTCTTTCAGTATTCCTGTCACTCTCTGACATCTGCAGTTGACCTTTTCCCATTGTTGTTTCCCCTGCTGTGCGGATCTCTCAGACTGGACTGGCTAATGAGCTCTTGTGTCGTGTGACGGCAGACGACACATCGGGATAAGCGTTCGGCTGTACATTGGGAGAAGCATGGCCCAACAAACGGCCCGACGATGTGGCTCGTGGATTTATTTTTAGCTATAGATGTTGTTTGGTATGTGAAGTGGTGGGGGCACTGCTTTCAAAACACATTGTCCGGCGCGAGTGTTGCTGTGCGATGTGGGATTGATTTCCAGCCAAGACCTGATTATTTCCATGCAGCTGATCACTGTTTTCTATAGAGACAAATCCTGTTTTCATTCGCCGGATTAGATCCCTGCGTTCATTATATGTATGTGCCATAGAGTCAGTCAATTGACTCTTGGAAGTCAGTGAGTAATAAACATGATATTATTAAGAATGTGAAACAATTTTAATATACTGTTTTGTGTTTTTTAAAATATAGGTCAAAGTTGAGACATTCCCCTTTGGTGTCTGCATCAAATTAAAGCAACAATATGTGAGATTTTTCTTTGATTCAGATATACACTCACTGGCCACTTTATTAGGTACACCTGTCCAACTGCTCGTTAATGCAAATTTCTAATCAGCCAATCACAAGGCAGCAACTCAATGCATTTATGCATGTAGACATGGTCAAGACGATCTGATGCAGTTCAAGGCAAAGAAAGGAGAAGAAAGGTGATTTAAGTGACTATAAACGTGGCATGGTTGTTGGTGCCAGACGGGCTGGTCTGGGTATTTCAGAAACTGCTGATCTACTGGGATTTTCACGCACAACCATCTCTAGGGTTTACAGAGAATAGTCTGAAGAAGAGAAAATATCCAGTAAGTGGCAGTTCTGTGGGGCCTTGTTGATGCCAGAGGTCAGAGGAGAATGGCCAGACTGGGTCGAGCTGATAGAAAGGCAACAGTTACTCAAATAAGCACTCGTTACAACCAAGGTATGGAGAAGAGCATCTCTGAGCACACAACTTCTCGAACCTTGGGGCGGATGGGCTACAGCAGCAGAAGACCACACCAGGTGTCACTCCTGTCAGCTAAGAACAGGAATTAGAGGCTAGAATTCGCACAGCCTCACCAAAACTGCACAATGGAAAATTGGAAAATCGTTGCCTGGTCTGATGAGTCTCGATTTCTGCTGCAACATTCGGATGGTACGGTCAGAATTTGGCATCAACAACATGAAAGCATGGATCCATCCTGCCTTGTATCAAGGGTTCAGGCTGGTGGTGGTGGTGTAATGGGATATTTTCTTGGCAAACTTTGGGCCCATTACTACCAACTGAGCATTGTGTCAACACCACAGCCTACCTGAGTATTGTTGCTGACCATGTCCATCCCTTTATGACCCCAGTGTACCCGTCTTCTGATGGCTACTTCCAGCAGGATAACGCCATAAAGTACGAATCATCTCAAACTGGTTTCTTGAACATGACAATGAGTTCACTGTACTCAAATGGCCTCCACAGTTACCATATCTCAATCCAATAAAGCACCTTTGGGATGTTGTGGAACGGGACATTGGCATCATGGATGTGCAGTCGACAAATCTGCAGCAACTGCGTGATGCTATCATGTCAATATGGAGAAAACTCTCTGAGGAATATTTCCAGTACCTTGTTGAATCTATGCCACGAGGGATTAAGGCATTTCTGAAGGCAAAAGGGGTCCAACCCGGTACTAGTAAGGTGAACTTAATAAAGTGGCCGGTGATTGAACAAAAACCACTAGATAAGTGTGATTTTGCTGACTTATAATTGCATTATATTGCATCAATTTCTGACATAATAATTGAGGACAATTCACAATATAAATTAGAGAGTACAGGAATGTTTTATCAATAAATCTATATTTAATACATTTATTTGTTGTTTAATTTATGTGCTTGCACATATTTAAGATGTAGGGAGAATTGAAATTTTTAAGGCAATTAAATAAAAAAAAAGTTGAGTTGTCCTGTTTGATTGAGTGCAATGTGAGCTTGATTTAGTCAAATCACAATGAAATCACACTCTGTCTTTCAAAAGGTGTTGAGTTTTTGTTCCTGGAAGGTATTTTCGGTATTGTCATTCATGAAGGTTGCTCCATGGAAAGTGTCAGTAAAAATAGTTCAGTCTAATTACAGTCTATTTTGTCGTGTATTTGTGCATGCTCTTGTGTTGATCTTCAATGAAGCATGCTATTACCATGGCATCAGATTTAAAGGAACACTCCACTTAAATTTTACAAATCTATTAAATAGCAACTTTTCATTTTCTGTCGGCCTTAGTACATGATGTAACTACAGAAGTGTCAGTAGGAAAATTATCCAATTTTTTAAAATGCTAATGGTCTAATCTGATTCAATGGTTTACGCTAAGCTAAAGCTAAAGGTGTTTCCCCCAGAAAAGTTATCAGTAAACTATTATAGTTTTTGATTTTATGCTAACAACATGCTAATTCACACTAAAACATGCTAATTCATACTAGAAACATGCTAGCAACATGCTAATTCATACTGGAAACACGCTTATAACACAAATTTATGCTAATAAGCCAAGTCTGTCTGTCTGTCTGTCTCTCTGTCCGTCTGTCTATCTATCTATCTATCTATCTATCTATCTATCTATCTATCTATCTATCTATCTATCTATCTATCTATCTATCTATCTATCTATCTATCTATCTATCTATCTATCCGTCTGTCCGTCCGTCCGTCCGTCTATCTATCCATCTATCCATCTATCCATCTATCTATCTATCTATCTATCTATCTATCTATCTATCTATCTATCTATCTATCTATCTATCTATCTATCTATCTATCTATCTATCTATCTATCTATCTATCTATCTGTCCGTCCGTCCGTCCGTCCGTCCATCTGTCCATCCATCCGTCTATCCATCTGTCTGTCTGTCTGTCTGTCTGTCTGTCTGTCTGTCTGTCTGTCTGTCAGACTAAACAAACTACTTACAACAGGCTTTATCAAGCCACCATAAAGTTCCCCAATCAATGGTTTATGCTAAGCTATGCTAAAAGTGTTCCTGCCAGAATCCAACTATGGTTGATTGGATACAAAAATCAGTCGCTCCCTGTATGCTTTATTAATTTCCGATGCTGTCTTGATTGACAGAAAAGAGCTTTCCACATTTTCAAACAGCTTTTCTTCTAATATTGACTTTTGCAGAACAAAATTAGTCCTGAGTGGTGTGGCCTGTAGAGATGCTTGGTGAATTGCATTTCACAGTTTGCTGAAATGTACCAGTCGACTGTATGTGCCAACATCAGAAGTGCTATCTGCCTAAGTTGGCCTGTGTGTTCGCTAAATCGAGCTTACCTGTTAGGAAACTCAGTTGTGCTACTTTTGTGTGTGATATTCAAAGCTGTTGGAAAATAGCTTCACTGATAAAAAGAATATTAATGTTTAAATTGTGCATATCTACAGTGACTGGCTATGACTGGAAAAAAGCAGCCATTGACTTTCATAGGTGTCCGCAGTGTCTTAAAAAGTATTAAAAGTTGATCCAAATCAATTTATAGAAATTGAAGGCCCTAAAATGTCTTAAATGTTATGTTACAAGGTATTACATTTTGTAACAGTTTTGATTTTACAATGTATAGTTTAGGGCTGGGTAAATCTGTATTTATTGACCTAACATCATTGTCAATAACAATAAAAAAATTCAGTATGAAGTTTCGGTATGAAGGCTTTTATTGTGAAGTTTTATTAAAATGTTGCTGATCGTGCGCCTTGGAAGCAATGCAAATAAGCTTAGGGTGTAAGTTTGTCATTTCCAATGGAGGCACGTGACTCACATAAGAGCAACGTACACGTAGTTTAAAAACATCTGAACTTTTCCGATTGCCCCAAGCACACTGCAAATCATGTAAGTAGAACGAACCAATCTGCTTCACACTTTGCATGGAATATACACATTTCAGTAATAATGGTAGACTAATTACCTCAGACAAAACTCTGCAGTGCTTTTTACTTAATCTTGTATCAGAGCTGCAGCAATGGTTTGTCCATTTGTCATCCCGATCCTCTGAGAAAACGGTTGATGGTCGCCTAGGTACGAGAGATGCCAGGGAAGCGCGAGCTCAAAGCGCATTGTAAATGGTGAAGGAAACCATGCGCTCACGCTTGTCACTTCAGGTCAGAATAACAACAAACGTGAAAATGAGTGCCGTATAGCAGCAGTGAAAACATTGTAAATAAAAAAGGATGTAAGGATGTCGCCAGAGTGGCTTTTTGGTTTCTTTTCTTGTGCATCCCATCCACTAGCACCCCATCTGAAAGATGTTTTAGCATTTTTTTTTTTGCTAAAAAGCTCAAGTTTGAGGTTTACTGTATCATTATTATTCACACCTTAAAGTTTGCTTTAATTGTTCAGTATTTACCAGTATTTACCATTGCACACACTTTGTAACATTTTATTTATCAAGTTTAAGAGTCTCTTTAACACTTACGTTTATTTTATAATAAAGAGATTAGATATTTTGTTTAAATATTTTAGTTTTTGACTATTGATTCTATTTTCCTTAGTAATGTTGGTAAATTCAAAATAAAGTGGTTAAATAAATAAAAAAAAATCCCAATATTCCTAAATGTATTGTTGTTTAATTATGTTAAGTTATGTTAATTATTGTCAATAATTATCAATACAGAATGATATGAAACATTATATTGTGATATTTTTTTTTTGCAATATCGCCCAGCTCTAGTAATAGTTGTATGCTAAAATTTGCCTGAATTTGATCTGCCAGTATTGGGATGCTGCATAGTTTATGAAATTGATAAAATCCTGCTAGATTTGACATCACGCTGCTTTGTTTACTTCAGTAACCAAGGCAACACCGTGACACTACCTGACAAAAATTTTGTCGTCGATCCCAGTTGTAAGAGCAACAAATAATAACTTGACTTTTAGTTGATCATTTGGAAAAGTGGCAGAAGGTTGAATTTTTTTTATGTTTATTTATTTTTTTTTTTTGATGAATCATCTGTTGAATTGCATCCCAATCATCACAAATCCTGGCAGAAGACCTATTGGAACCCGTATGGACCCAAGATTCTCACAGATATCAGTCAAGTTTGTTAAAGGAATAATCATGGTTAGGGGTTACACTCAGTATAGGGGCGTGCGAGGGGATTGGCCAGCCCAGTCACAAGAAATGAACATTATTGAGCATGTCTGGGGTAAGATGAAGGAGGAGGCATTGAAGATGAATCCAAAGGATCTTGATGAACTCTGGGAGTCCTGCACGAATGCTTTCTTTGCCATTCCAGATGACTTTATTAATAAGTGATTTGAGTCATTGCAGAGATGTATGGATGCAGTCCTCCAAGCTCATGGGAATCAAACATAATATTAATTATTTCTCCACTACACCATGACTTTATATTCTATACTGGACATTATTTCTGTTTAGTGACAAGACTTTTGTCTAATCAAAGTCAGACCTTACTGTCCTAATTAAATAATTAAAAATCAAGACATGATCATATTTTATTTTGGTAAAATAAGTGTAATCTAGAGGTCTTTGCCTTTCATATAAGCCACTTCTGATACCAAATGATCAACTAGAAGTCAAGTTATTATTTGTTGTTCCTAAAACTTAGATAGGCGACAAGACTTTTGTCAGGTAGTGTCTTTGATTAATGTTTTAGTTCAGGATTCATTTCTTACAGGCAGTATTTGGTAAATATACTGTTAAAAAAGTTAAAATGTCGCCAATGTTACCGGTGGAAACCTAAAGTGGCGATGAGGTTTTAAAATGTATGAAAAGAGTCTTTAAGAAGGTCTTAAAAGGTATTAAATTTTGTTCAATCTAATACCTTTATATACCTTGCTATAGTATTTTTTGTTCCTACTATGGATACCAATGTGTTTTCGCAATATATTATGTTTCGTGTTTAACAGACGAAAGACTTCATAAACGTTTACTATCACTTGTGTGAGTAAATGTTATGCAACTATCCCTTAAAGCTCAGCTGTTTTTTTGTGTACAGTATATGGAGGAATGAACTGTTTGATTTATGAAATGCTTAGTAATTTAGTACTGTAGCTCTTTGTTCCTCTGCCTGTCTAATGTGAAGGTGATGCTCTCATGCCCCACTAACTCCTGCCTCAAAATTCTTTGGTAGTTAATGTTTAACACTAACCAAACTGTAATTTAAAGAGGCCAAGAAAAAAATAAAAGAGTTGCTGACTCTGGGTCAAAATATTACCTCCCCCACTATTTACCGTGCACACTCTGGATGTTGTTTTAGAGCCAACAAAGAAATGCATGAGTGGTTAAACTATATCAGCAGCCCCTGGCAACCCCAGCACACCTAAAGCACAGGACTTGTATTTTTCCCCATCTTCAGCTTAAAGAAAACCCCACAAATATCTAGTGTCTGTGTTAAGTGCTGATCCATCAATCCACAGGACCATCCTTCAGAGTAAAAAATAAATAAATACAATTAACTAAGTAAACTGTGGTTTGATTTATTTACCATTTATTTACAGTTCTGAGATTTCATGTCTAAAAATGCATCATTATTCTCTCTTGAATGTATTCTGAGCTATAGTTATTAAAAGCAGACGTCGCTGTAGGCTAGTTTCCAACAACATACGGCAAACTAGGCTAATTTTTAACAACAGATGGCGCTCTAGGCAAGTTTTTAACAACTGATGGCGCTCTAGGCTAGTTTTTAACAGCAGATGGTGCTCTAGGCTAGTTTTTAACAACTGATGGTGCTCTAGGCTAATTTTTAACAACAGATGGCGCTCTAGGCAAGTTTTTAACAACTGATGGTGCTCTAGGCTAGTTTTTGACAGCAGATGATGCTCTAGGCTAGTTTTTGACAGCGGATGATGCTCTAGGCTAGTTTTTAACAGCGGATGATGCTCTAGGCTAGTTTTTAACAGCGGATGATGCTCTAGGCTAGTTTTTAACAGCAGATGATGCTCTAGGCTACTTTTTAACAGCAGATGATGCTCTAGGCTAGTTTTTAACACCGGATGGTGCTCTAGGTTAGTTTTTTTAATGACGGTTGATGTTCTAGGCTAGTTTTTAACAGCAGATGATGCTCTAGGCTAGTTTTTAACAGCGGACACTGTTCTAGGCTAGTTTTTAACTACAGACAGCGCTCTATGCTAGGTTTAACAGTGGATGGGGCTCTAGGCTAGTTTTAAACAGCTGACAGTTCTCTAGGCTAGTTTTTTTAATGGCGGTTGATGCTCTAGGCTAGCGTTTAACAGCAGACACTGCTCTAGGCTAGTTTTTAACAGTGGATGGCCCTCTAGGCTAGTTTTTAACACCGGATGGTGCTCTAGGTTAGTTTTTTTTTTTTAAAGGCGGTTGATGCTCTAGGCTAGTTCCTAACAGCAGTTGATGCTCTAGGCTAGTTTTTAACAACAGATGATGCTCTAGGCTAGTTTTTAACTACAGACTGTGCTCTAGGATAGTTTTTAACAGTGGATAGCGCTCTAGGCTTGTTTTTAACAGCTGATACCACTCTAGGCTAGTTTTTAACAGCAGATGATGCTCTAGGTTAGTTTTTAACTACAGATGGCGCTCTAGGATAGATTTAACAGTGAACAGCACTCTAGGCTAGTTTTTAACGGCGGATGATGCTCTAGGCTAGTTTTTAACAGTAAGTGATGTACTAGGCTAGTTTTTTTAACAGCAGATGGCACTCTAGGCTTGTACACCATTTACTGTTGAAAACTAGCCTAAAGCATCATCTGCTGTTAAAAACTCTTTAAAACTCTTTTCAACAGCTGATAGCACTCTAGGCTAGTTTTTAACAGCGGATGACACTCTAGGCTATTTTTTTAACAGCGGATGATGCTCTGGGCTAGTTTTTAACACTGTATGGTGCTCTAGGCTAGTTCTTAACAGCGGATGGCGCTCTAGGCTAGTTTTTTGAACAACAGACTGTGCTCTTGGATAGCTTTTAACAGCGGATGTCGCTCTAGGCTTGTTTTTAACAGCGGATGTTGCCCAAGGCTAGTTTTTTAGTAGTGGATGATGCTCTAGGATAGTTTTTAACAGGGGACATCGCTCTAGGCTAGTTTTTACTAGCAGATGGTGATCTAGGCTAGCTTTTTACAGCAGTCAGTGATCTAGGCTAACTGTACATACAAATGCTCACAAAGAAGAGTTTATGCGTGTTTAGCCGAGTCATGCGAGTTGGATTTTATGTCATGAGATTAAAGATGCAGTATGAAAGATTGACACCCATTGATTGAACTACTGAACTATTGAAGTACTGATATACTGATACTGAAGAATGAGTCTGTGCAAGTTTCCCACTGACATTTCGAGTGTTGTACTGCAAAGATTACATCAATTTGCATATGCAAACCGGTTAAAGCTCTTTCAATAAACTGATTTTTTATAGTTATCAGTGTATCGGTTTGCATGTAAGAAAGCTCAATAAGTCTGACGACTTAACCTTCAATTGATGTCAAATGTCTTTTGATGTCAAATAGTCTTTGAATGATTAAATTAATATATTAGTAAAACATATTTCAGGGTTACTGCAGGGTCTTAAAAAGTCTTAAAAGCCTGAAATTTACTGAAATATTGTGTTGTAGGTCTTTAAAATCTTTTTTTTTAAACCGGTCTTAATTTTCCTTTTTTTCATGCCACTCAATCTGGCAAACACCCACACAAATCACCAACAGTCCATCTCAATAAAACTTTTTACTTTTTATTTCAAAATGAATGTAATTTATAACTCAATTTACCATAATGGTTTAATTATCTTCCTTACAATAACATTTGTTTAAAAGTTCTCTGTGTATTTAGTGCTGAGGACACTGACCTGGACAGATTATTGTGCATACATTTAGTTTATTATTCATTCATTCATTTTCCTTCAGTAAAGGCCCTTTATTCATCAGGGGTAGCCACAGTGAAATGAACCGCCAACTTATCCAGCATATGTTTTCCACAGTGGATGTCCTTTCAGCCACAACCCAGTACTGGGAAACAGCCATACACACTTATTCACACACATACAGTTAAAGTCAGAATTATTAGCCCCCACTGAATGTTTTTTCTTTTTTAAGTATTTCCCAAATGATGTTTAACAGAGCAAGGAAATTTCCACAGTATGTCTGATAATATTTTTTTCTTCTGGAGAAAGTCTTATTTGTTTTATTTCAGCTAGAATAAAAGCAGTTTTAAATTTTTTAAAAACCGTTTTAAGGTCAATATTATTAACCCCTTTAAGCAATATATTTTTTTCGATAGTCTACTGAACAAACCATCATTATACAATATCTTGCCTAGTTAACCTAATTAACCTAGTTATGCCTTTAAAAGTCACTTTAGGCTGTATAGAAGTGTCTTGAACAATATCTAGGAAGATATTATGATAGTATGTTTAAAAATGTGTCGAAAAAATTTTTCCCCAGAAATTGGGGAAAAAAATAAACAGGGGTGCTAATAATTCAGGGGGTTTAATATTTCTGACTTCAACTGTACTCTACTGCCAATTTAATTTATTCAATTCACCTATATCACGTCTTTAGACTGTGGGTGAAACCGGAGCACCCGGAGGAAACCCACGCCAACACGGGGAGAACATACAAACATACAAATGCCAACTGACCCAGCCAGGACTCGAACCAGCGACCTTCTTCCTGTGAGGTGACAGTGCTACCACTGAGCCACCGTGTCACCTTTAGTTTATTATAGATTTTTCCTTTAAAAGCATTTGTCCATTTTTTGTTGAAAAAAGTGTATATTTACAAGTAGAGCTTGCTTGTTTTGACACAATATTTAAAATATTTTGCTAAGAAATATCTAAAACATAAAAATGGTATTATTAAATTACTATTGGATTATTAAATGTATTAAATTATAATAAGTCTTTTGATAGGGCAAATACAAATATTTTCCATCTGGGCTATTCGAAAAACTCCTTAGCATTTAGCCCTGTATGAGTCTAAAATTTCATTCATAATAGTCTTAAAAATGTCTTAAAGTTTTACATTTAACTTAACCCTGTATTTTGTACCTTGAAATTTAAATGTAACAAATAAATTATTTTTAAACTCATGTGGAAAAGAGTTCATTGAGCTGATAAATAGTTAACCTTTTGATTTTTATTAGGTTCAGGCTAACATGAATGTCCTAAATATAACCACCAATAATGTCACTTGACACTTTTGACATTTCAGTGTGTGTGAAACAGTGAAAAGTGAAACATGTTTTGTCTCAGAGTTGGAATCATTTCCTTTTTATTGTTCCTCAATGTCTTATTAAAAGCATTTTACTTATTAATGTGCGGTTTTTTTTAGCTTCTGTTGTTATCAGGAGTTTATAAAAAGTGAAACTCTTGGACTCCTTGACCCAGACACTTTATGAACCCACAAACCATGTGTTAAATATGCAGGAAGTTAAGCAAAGATCCAAGGAGTTGGTTTTCCATTGGCTGATGAGAAACACTTGGGTTACAGGATCGACTTTCTTCTTAAACCCAGAGCCACATCAGCCAACGTGTTTCCTTGTGTCACAGTAGTCTCTGTTTCCATCCACATATTTTTATGCTCATTTTGAAATATAGCATGGCATCACGGTGGCGCAGTGGGTAGCATGATCGCCTCACAGCAAGAAGGTCGCTGGCATTTCTGTGTGGAGTTTGTATGTTCTCCCCGTGTTCGTGTGGGTTTCCTCTGGGTGCTCCGGTTTTCAGTCCAAAGACATGTGGTATAGGTGAATTGGGTAAACAGAATTGTCTGTAGTGAATGTGTGTGATTGATAGCGTTTGGGTGTTTCCCAGTGATGGGTTGCTGGAAGGGCATCCGCTGCGTAAAACGTATGCTGGATAAGTTGGCGGTTCATTCCGCTGTGGCGACCCCAGATTAATAAAGGGACTAAGCCGAAAAGAGAATGAATGAAATATAGCATAGAAAACTACTGATTGGAAATGCACATAAAGGGCTCTATTTTGACGATCCATGCGCAAAGTCCAAAGCGCAGGGCGCAAACCGTTAACCGTTAACCGTTAACAGGGCGTTAACAGGGCGTTAAGGCCGTGTCAGAATCCACTTTTGCTATTTTAAGGACGGCCGTGGTGCATGGTCTAACAGGGTTGAGCTTATTCTCTTAATGAGTTATAGATGTGTTTTGAGTATAAACCATCCAGAGTCTCATCTCCCATTCCCTTTAAGAGCCAGTTGTGCCGCGCCATAGCGCATTTGTTATTTACATGGCGGACTTTGTAAGTGGAAAAACTGAACGCTTCACTCGCGAGAAAACAGTTAAACAGAGCATCTACAGCGCGAGAATGAGAGATGAGCCTCTTCATTGTTTGCTTTCGCTTTCACTCTCGTGGATAGGGAAACGTGTTGTACGCACAGACATCCATTAGCCTATACGTAATTAATTTTGTTTGTTAAGCTCAAAGATTTGTTTCAAAACTATTTCTAAATTCAGTTCTAATTTCCACCAAACTAATAAATGAACAATAATAACGAAGTGTGGTCAAAAAACTGAGTTATATCCTAATACACATGCTGTGCCCCAATTGGTCTAAAACCTGACAGGTGGACAAATATATGCTTGTTTTTAATAAAATGAATATAAATATGCATATAATGAATAATACTGCTAATAATGATAACATTATACAAAAGCAAATTGTTATGAATAAACTGAAAAAGCCCCCCGAGATGAAGAAGGCATGAATGTATGGTTTTTATATTTATGTAGGCTAGAAAATAATATGTTTTGTAATATTTTAATCCTTTATATTTATATCCTATATATGTCCTTATTATATTTTATATATATCCTTAATATTTTAATTTTTTTTCATTTGTAAAGATATTTGTGTATTGCTGTACATCCTGTGTGTATAAAGCAATGTGTAAGCGAGGCGGACTACTAACGCACTCTGCGCTGGACAATAGACCAGCTTTAATCTGGTCTATAGAACCGTCTATTTAAGTTCCTCAAAATAGCAAAGCGCCAGCAATGCGCCTCAACACGCCTCCTTTTTTAGACCAGAACGCCTTTGGGTGCACATATGAGCGCAAATGCATTTGCTATTTAAACAGCGTGCGCCAAGCTGAAACTAGCAAACAACAATTGCGTCGCGCCTTGCGCCAAAATCTTCAAATAGGCGTAAAGAAATGTATGCGCTCTACTAAGGTGAATAAGTTTAAATTCAATTTAAAGTTGCATATGTGGAAGTAAACATGAATGGAAACACATTTGTAACCCTCCACTACTAAACCAGCTATAAGTGTCAGTTTTTGGAAATTGAATAAATATAAATATGAATATGGAATATGAATAAATAAGCTTGTAATTAATGTAACCTGTTTTCTTTTTTAAACCTTGAATATGTGGGTTTAAAAAAATCTAAATTTTGAGGAAATTTCATTTGAAGTTATTACTAAATGTATATTAACAATCAAAAATTAAGGTTTGATATATTTACAGTAGGAAATTAGCAAAATGTCTAAATGGAACATGATCAATATTCAATCAATCAATCAATCTTTATCATTGTTTGTCTCCCTAAGGGGAATAAGGAGAACAAGTAGGCCTACTGACACCTAGGATTTAATTAATAATAATAATTATAATAATATTAATAATAATAGGGGCGACACGGTGGCAGTAGAGTTTGCATGTTCTCCCTGTGTTCGTGTGGGTTTCCTCCGTGTGCTCTGGTTTCC
>NC_079441.1:66020490-66040490 GCF_903798145.1 Danio aesculapii
AATCAAATAAAACCTTACAGAAAATACTAAAATATTATAAACATGAGATGAACTTTTCAGACTTCAGTCTTGTAGGCTCTCATTAAATCACTAATTTAATAAACCACATAAAACCTCAAATCTGGTTTAAACCAGTCCCTCAAAAACAGTTGCAGTTTTTTTAGTAGTATAAAAGTGACTTTTAGTTTGTTGCTGTACACTGAAAAAAATGATTTAAAGATGATTCACTGAAAAAATGATGTCTGCAAAACTGTTGCAAACAATTTATTTGTGTTGAATTTAAACAAACAAAATTTAATAATATTCAACTTAATTTGTTTGTTTAAATTCAACCCAAATAAATAGTTTACAACCACTTAACATTAAATTTTTTTAGTAAATCCAAGGAATCATCTTTGAATAACTTTTTCAGTGTTCCTTGGATTTACTAATTTTTATATGTATTTTGTTTAATGTGGCTGTAAACAATTTATTTGAGCTGAATTTAAACAAACAAATTAAGTTGAACATTACTAAATCTGATTTGTCTGTTTAAATTCAGCCCACATAAATAGCTTGCAATATTTTTGCAGTATTACATTTTTTAGTGTACTGTTCCTTGTGTTTATAGTTTTAATAAATAAATTTATAATTATTTTTTTTATACCAACTTTCATTATTACTTGATTTTATTTTTAACCTCGACATTTCTATTCATTCTGATCCTCAACAAAACAATCTGGTCCAGTTTGCCTGACCTTGTGCTGCTTGAAAGCAAACTCTAGTTGAGGTGAGATACAAATCTGACCCACTGGACCAATGAAGTGACATCATAAATCATAACCATAAAAAGCAGTGGTGTCTGATTCTGCAAGTAAGCACATTTGTTATTTATTTTCCTTCAGTTTAGTCTCTTTATTCATCAGGGGTCGCCACAGCAGAATGAACTGCCAACTAATCCAGCATATATTTTACACAGCGGATGCCCTTCCAGCTGCTACACAGTACTGGGAGCTCCCGTGAAAACATAATTTTGATCTGCAGTTTCAGTTTTGCTTAATGTGAATGATGCTTTATTCATAAATGGACATTGAGACTCATTCATTATATATCTATAGACCTTTTTCTTGGCTTCTGCATGGAGGGTGCCATAGCACCCAGCGTCTTCCGGTGGAATGTTTAGAACTTCCGTTTACAGCATTTACGACAGGTAATTTGCGATCCGAAAATAGGATTCAGACACCTCACAGCAGTTGTTTTCCATCCTATTAGATCGCATTTTAAAATAACCAGTACAGGAGGTGGCGCTGATCGACAACAGTATTAGTGCAAAGACGTTAAAAGCAAATAAAAAAGATTAAAACTATCATTTCAAAGCCGTCCAAATATGACCGGAAGTTCTTAGCATTCTCCTTGCGCATACACGCAAAGCATAACGGGTAATTTTGCGTTCTAAGAAAAAGGTCTATAGATGGAATAATTTTCAGTGTAATACTCACTACACACTACTCTTGAGTACTTTTAAATGGTTACTTTATCCCTCATACTTTGTGTAGTATTTAAAAAAGATACTTTTACTCTACTTGCGCTACATTTTTACGCAAGTAATGGCACTTTTACTTGAGTATAATAATTCAGTACTCTTTCCACCACTGCCGTGACTCAGCAGTTTGTACTGGATAGAGGCATCTTTGTGGTTCCTCCAGCTCTAAAGCTCTAGCTGCAAAACTTACATTTTGTACATTTGAAATGTTAGTTCGCCCAAAACTGACAACTGTGTCATCATTTACTCTCCGTCATATTGTTAACATGTAGTGTGACTTTTAGAAGGTTTTATATGTGTTACTGAAAGAAATGCATATTATTAAACAACATCAATTTATGGGTGAACTGTCCATTTAACTAAACTAGAATCAATTCAATTCAAGTTTATCTGTATAGCGCTTTTCACAATAATTGTTTCAAAGCAGCTTTACAAAAGGTGCACATTATTGTATTACAATCAAAATCTGAAAATGTAAGGTTTTTAGTTACTATAACTGTATTAGTTACTAATAACTTTGGCGAAT
The DNA here is from genome assembly GCF_903798145.1 of Danio aesculapii. Lineage (NCBI taxonomy): Eukaryota > Metazoa > Chordata > Actinopteri > Cypriniformes > Danionidae > Danio > Danio aesculapii. The sequence goes on from NC_079441.1 coordinate 66,022,539, forward strand.
TACCTAGTAACTAATAGCTTTTAACTGTTAATGTTATTATATTTAAACATAGTTAACCTGCAGTTATATAGTATATATAGTAGGGAAAATAAATATTAAACATGTCATGTTTTTTGCTGGAAATAATACTTCTAAAGGAGCTGTTGATATGGAATTAAAGCAGATTTTGATTAAACCCCAAACAATACAAACATAAAAATAAAATTAAACAAAACCAAAAAATCAGAAAAATTAGTTATGTGTAATATGAAATGACACAAGGAGAAAGTACTGAACTACTGAAACGTATTTAATGCTTTATATAAAAGGCTTTTTGGTCATGGCAGCTTAAAGACGCCTCTCATATGGAGAATGAAGTCACATGCATTGCTCAGGTGTGAGTTTTTCACAGACTTCAACAGAGTGTTAAAATCTTGAGGGTTCTGTGGGTCTCGTCTATCAAATATGATCTTTAAGTTGTATTTTCTATTGGATTCGAGTCAGGTGATTGGCTGGGCCATTCTACAGCTTGATTTTCTTTCTCTGAAAGCATTTGTGAGTTTCCTCGGCTGTGTTTTGGATCATCGTCTTGCTGAAATGCCCACCGTGGTTTCGTCTTCATCATCCTGGTCATGTAGACATTGGACTGTAGCAGCTAATATTTATTTACACTGAGGAAGGGCAGAGGGTTGCTGAAGAACTACTGAGAGATTTCAGCTGCTGTCTGGGCTTTCCATGCCTTTCTACACCTCCTTTTCTTCATGTGTTTAATACTTTTTCCCTGCGTCATTTCATTTTATTACACATAACTTCATTTGTAAACTAATTAGTTTTGTTTTCTTTGCAAATATGGATTTCTTTGGTTGTTATCAACATCCGGGGAAAATTTCAAGTCAGCACCTTTATGAATATGTTTTCTGAGAAAAATGGTGATGCGTTCAATACTTATTTTCCACACTGTAGGTGACGTCTATGTGTACTTGTTCAATGAAGTGTATTTGTGAATTAAGAGTATGTGTTGTTCTCGAAATCTTCAATGGTTGGCAACGTCTCTTCACAGGTCTTGGATAGACTTAGAATCAGTTTATAATTTTTACCTTATGTTTTTTTTCCCTTTCTTTTCCACCTTTGTGGATTTTTTTTACTGCTAACCTCGACTCTTGCCCAGGTGCAGCACTGGGATAATAGGTCTGCTCTTCTTGTCCATGTCTAATGAATCAGCAGACACTCTACAGCCTTAATTAGATTGCTGGCCGAATCCTCTTATGTTATTAATGTTCTCAAGGTGTGGATTTAGTCCGACTGTGTCTAGAGGACAAACACACAGAGCAGAGGACTCTTCACTCTCTCCTTCAAGATGACAAGGACTAACAGTGTGTCTGAGGCTGCATCAATATTTTTTTCTATTAATATATTTTGAAAAGCAAACATTTTTACTTCTGGAAATTCAGAAAACTTAACTTTTAATGGAAATGAGGCATTAGACCGTTTAAGTTTTGTTAACTTAACTAAACCTGCGCACGGAGTTTGTGGAACTTTTTTTCTTATTTTTTATTTTATACAAATTAGGTCTGTCGCGATATCTATATTTTGTTGTATGATATATTGCACCAAGATATATTGCGATAAACGATATTATTGTGATTTTTAAGACCATTTGATGCCAGACATTATATAATGCCAGAATGACAATAAAATATCATCACGATGCAGGTACACACTTTCAAAGAGCACATCATATTTTATTCTCAAGAATATTTCATTTATTTGTAGTCATTTTAACAATTTAATAATTAGGCATTGGAATCCGAATGTGAAACTGCATATCCTAAGTAAATAATAATAAATGTTAACAGAAAAGTGCAAGGTAAAAAGTAACCGAGGCTGCGATATCTGCTACCAGATCTATTTTCAGCTGTCAGCTGTCAGACACCCAAATAAAAGTATACTATAATAATTTATAGTAAATACTATAGTGTTTTTTACAAATTCAATAGAGATTGAGATGTTGCACAATCAGCTAAAATGTTGCTAGAATTGGTTTTTATGTAAGGCCAATATATTGCCAATATATTGTTGTGCGATAAGTCCATATATTGATTATTGTGACAGGCCTAATACTAATCCAATAAACACTCCTAGTTCCTGGCCCCACATGACCAATCACAGTGTTAAATGGATAGCTCACCCAAAATTACAGTTCTCTCATAATTTACTCACTTTAATTTCTACTAAAGAGCTGCACGGTGGCTCAGTGGTTAGCACTGTCGCCTCACAGAAAGAAGGTCACTGGTTCGAGTCCCGGCTGGGCCAGTTGGCATTTCTGTGTGGAGTGTGCATGTTCTCCCTGTGTTGGCGTGGGTTCTTCAGTCCAAAGACATGCGCTGTAGGTGAATTGGATGAACTAGAAATGGCCTTAGTGTGTGAATGTGAGACTATATGGGTGTTTCCTAATACTGGGTTGCGGCAGGAAGGCCATCTGCTGTGTAAAACATGTGCTGGAATAGTTGGCACTTCATTCTGCTGTGGCAACCTCTGAAATAGAGACAAAGCCAAAGGAAAATGAATGAATGAATATATAATTTCTACAACTCTTCTTGTTTCAAAGCTCTATGAGTTTCTTCAGTAGAAAGAAGATAATTTGAAGAAAGCTGGAAGCTGGTAAACATTAAGTACTTTTACATGGACAGAAATAATACGATTTTAATACGCTTAAGACAACACTCTGATTAGGAGTCTACCAGGAAAACAGCGATTTTTGAATAATTTAATCCGATTAAGGTCATAATCGAACAAAAGAGAAATCGAATTAAGACGTGGAGTATGTCGCATCATTCAAGTGCAGTACATACATGTAAACACCTTAAACTATTACCGTCCTGTGGGATTTTTACGCCATTTTGTGACAAGATAGTCTATACACACACGACTGTTTAACATTATTCTCTGTTTTTACAGAGTCAGTAAAGGACCGCAGACACACACATCAAAAAATTCTGAGGTTTTTTCCCATATTGTGTGCGGTATCAAATTCCATTAAAACTACACTCTTCCAGCAGTTCATACTCGCATCCAATATCTCATTTGTCACAGGGGGCATGCATGAAATGTTCCTGAATGAAAGTGAAAGTACCAAACTGCAGTTAAAGTCGACAAATTATGAATTATGTGCTGTAACATGTAAAACAGGATCAAGAAAGAACATTCAAAATACATCTCATGTAAACGCCTTAATCATATAATTGTCTTATTCAGATTAAGGCAAATAATTCGATCATTGATATCCATGTAAACGTTTTCACTGTCTATCTCCCTTGCATCTGTGTTTTCGTTGCCGCTGTGAAAATCAGCTATATTGCACATAATGAAACTCCTCTTTTCATGCAAACCCTTCCCTCTTTCACCACTCAACACTCCCACCTAAACAAAGCTGGACTCACCCACTTTCCTGACTTTTTTCAAACTAGAGGTGTGAAAACACCCTGCTGAGACAGGGGGGTTTCATGGCCCTTTATGGCTTGTTTCCACTGAGTGGTACGGTGCGGTTCGGTACGCTTTTATAGCCCTTTCCACAGTCAAAAGGTACCTAAACGCGAACAGTACCATACCACTTTTTGGGTACCATTCATAAAGGGTACCTAGCCAAAAAAAGGCTACCAAAAGGCAGAGATGAACACTATTGGTTTACAGAGAAGCGTCACTACACAAGCAGGAGAATGAAAACAAAGGAACTGGCATTTTTAAATACACAGCCCCGAGACATCGTAATACTATATACATATAATAACGGGCCATGGTCGACCTGAGCTCAAACCAAACTTGTCTTGATGAACAGCCACAAAGCCAAGAAAAACAAAATCTGCTGTGTCCTGTTTTTGTTTTACAAGGCCGCCTAAATATGCAAACGGTTTCACTAACTATCGCTATTTAAAATAACAAATTTCTTGATGATAATAACGTGCGCGTGATTATGCAAGTGCTTCGGACATCCGATCCTTTCAGAAACAGACAAACGGGAGAGTGAAGCTGGAAATGTGCTGGTGAAGATTGAAGATACAGATGAGCGGTTACTGTAGGCTGTATGTTGTGCGTTGTTTTTCAACCCAAATAAGGCCTACATGTATGCTGTGTGTAGTTTTTCTGTAATTGGTAACGTATCAGAGACTGTAAGGGTCTGTATGTGTTCATATATGTTGCATTTATTTATATATTTTATATAATTGCAGACTTTACAGTAGGCTATCATTGATCTGCAGTTATAATCAAGTCCTGTTCGTAGAAAGGTTAGTAATGTACATTTATACACAAGTATTTATGTGTATAAAGCATCTGTTTTGTGAGAAGAGCTTCTCATATGATTTGTGAGCGACCATTGGTACCCTTTTGGCAGTGAAAACGCAAGCCTGATAAAGGTGACCTGTACCATACCATACTGTACCGCTCAGTGGAAACGGGCCATTAAAGACACAGGCTACAAAAACAGTTACACTTTCTTCTGACACCAACATTTGCATGTTCTACTTTGTATAATAAATAATTTGATATTTTGAGCTGAAACTGTACATACTGGAGACACCAAAAGCTTATCTTACATCTTGTGAAAGGGTTAAAATTGGATTCCCTTAATGTGTGTCTCTTATCTCTTAGGTGTTTTTCACTGTTTCATTACAAATGCTTTCCACAGTGAAATGTAATTTAAATGTGGAGCATCGCTCGTTCGGTGAGGGTTGGAGGGCTGTGTGTTTGTGTCAGTGAGGGTGTTTGTGTGCATGTGAGTCTGTCAGTGCAGTGGCCGTGCTTGTGTAAACAGTGTGAATTCCTCACTGCGCTGAGGCTCTGCTTTTCTTTCATCTGAGCCCAGTGTCTGTTTCTTCCTCTGCGTTACCGGCCTGTGAAGCTGACGGTAAACAAGGCAGACACAGGCTCATTTCTATGCTAAAAAGACAGTTTTGAGATCCAGCTGAGAGCTAGAGCGGGCTTCTCTTCTTCTCACCTCTGTTCAATGTAGATGAGGTAATGTTTGTGTTATTTTTGTCATGAATTTGGTGTATATACATTTCTAAGGCTCCAGAGGTCAAAGGTCATGCTCAGATATATCTTTGAGGGAAAAGAAGCACAGCTGTGTTTAACAAAAGTTCTGTTATTGATTGCGTGAATAAAGAATTTTTGGGTAAACTTTAACTTTAAAGGTGGTGTATGTAAGTTTGACACCCAGTGGTTGAACTAGGTATTGCACTCCTGGATCAAAACAGACGCAAGCGCAGGTTGCCAGATTGAGGAGAGGAGGGAGTGATTTAAGTCATGTTCTAAATTACAGCAACCTATAAACCTAACCATTTCATGAGTGAGTGCATATTCTGTGCTTGTAAATGGCTGTATTAAATTTCTGTCATGTTTCGTCTGGTGCAAACAGCCAAATTGCCCATCACTGCAAGCGTCACGTCACAAAGTGTGTTGTTAAGACACAGGGTTACAATATAAATTGCTCACCTAATGTTTACATTTGTAATATTTATATTATTTGCTAATTAATAACCTCATGTGGAACTTTGAATCGGAGTCTCCTTTCGGAGTCTGCTACTGTCCACCGGAGGTCGCATTTTGGTCATGGACGCATGCTTTCAGAACCTTTCAGAGTCATGACTGAGTGCTGAAATATAATTGGCTAAACTGGCATTGGGCAGGTTAAAATTACCAAATCAAAGACAGCCGTTCCGGCACGTAACTCACAATTTAAAGCAGAATAACTGATTTCAGCATTGTTTTCAGATAAACAAGAATGTTCACTTAGCATGTTTCTTAAATCCCTGCAAAGATATTATGGTATTTTAATGCTTTGGAGCATAAAGCACCTTTAAACATATTAGTACCCTTTGTAAATATTAATAAAATAATAATAAAAAAAATGACAGAAGGGGGCGTCACTGTGGGCAATGGGTAGCACGATCGCCTCACAGCAAGAAGGTCGCCGGTTCAAGCCTCGGCTGGGTCAGTTGGCATTTCTGTGTAAAGTTTGAATGTTCTCCCCGTGTTTGCATGGGTTTTGTCTGGGTCCAAAGACATACGCTATAGGTGAATTGATTAAGCCTAATTGTCCGTAGTGTATGTGTGTGAAAGAGTGTGTATGGGTGTTTCCTGCCGCATAAAACGTGCTGGATAAGTTGGCGGTTCATTGCGCTGTGGCGACCACTGATTAATAAAGGGACTAAGCCGAAAAGAAAATGAATGAATGAAAATGACGGAAGGAGATTGATTGATTGATTGATTGATTGATTGATTGATTGATTGATTGATTGGTCAGATATATGCCTTGTCACACACAGTTGAAGTCAGAATTATTAGCCCCCCTGACTTATTAGCCCCCCTGTTTATTTTTTTCCCTAATTTCTGTTTAATGGAGAGAAGATTTTGGAAGATTTCTGAACATAATAGTTTTAATAACTCATTTCTAATAACTGATTTATTTTATCTTTGCCATGATGACAGTACATAATATTTTACTAGATATTTTTCAAGACACTTCTATACAGCTTAAAGTGACATTTAAAGGCTTAACTAGGTTAATTTGGTTAACCAGACAGGCTAGGGTAATTAGGCAAGTTATTGTATAACGATGGTTTGTTCAGTAGACAGTCGAAAAAAAAATTAGCTTAAAGTGGCTAATAATTTTGACCTTAAAATGGATTTTAAAAAATTTAAAACTGCTTTTATTCTAGCCGAAATAAAACAAATAAGACCTTCTCCAGAGGAAAAAATATTATCAGACATACTGTGAAAATTTCCATGCTCTATTAAACATAATTTGGGAAATATTTAAAAAAGAAAAAAAAATTCAAAGGCGGGCTAATAATTCTGACTTTAACTGTATAACCTACTATAGACAAAAAGTAGAAACACTGTAAGCTTCTTCTGAGTCTGTGCCTTTATTCTTTGTACATAGGCTGAATTTCCCTTGTGGAAGCGATCATTTTTAATAGCGTATAAGATGGAATAAATTAGCCTACATGTAATGGGAAGCATGTGGTGGCACGCAGCCGCAGAATGAAATGAACATCCTTCTTATGGTACGCTCCGTTCCTCCACCCTGTCCCAGGTTGGTATGTAAATTCCCGTTTGCATCCGCCTGAAGGTTAGGCTATTGTTCAGTCCAGAGCTGTTGACGCTGGACCTAGAGTGTCCATCTGCCCTCTTTACTTCTGTTTACTTCCATGATTAGGGTTATAAAACTTGGCCATGAATTTTGCTGTCCTTGGATGTTCTCAGTATCTGTTCCCTTTGTGGGACGGGGGTAGATCCCACCTTAAATGGATTAGGCTGACGCTGGTTGTGTTTTCTCTGAATGAAGGAGCGATAACCCTCTCTGATTGGACCAGGTTTAGAGCATAAATAGACTTATCTCTTTAGCTTTTTTCTGAATGTGTTACTGCAGATTTTGCTTGTATCTCTGCTTTTGTGTGTTGTGTTTTGACTTTTTGACCAGTCTGGTTTCTGATAGCATTCACTTAAATGCTAGAAAAAAACAACAACAATATCTGTTAATTAAGTTTCCGTATTTTGTGTTTTGTGTTTATTTACGGATGTGAATTGCGTTATGGGGTGTTGATCTCTGCTCTGTCGACTTTTGATGTTGAAATTTCAAGTCTGCAGTTTAACAAAGTGACTTTTATTGACATTTTAGTAGCTTGAACTAATATATTGTGTAACAAATAATATATAGAGAAAGAGAAGAGACTGACAGTTCATTACAATGCTTTTGCAGTGTAACATACAACTCCAACCCAGACAATATATCACTTAAATTTATTAAAATGTTTATAAAAGTCACTTTTTCAAGGTTAAAAGTTGTTGGAAGAAAGATCAAGGTCCCATAATGCATTTCAAAAGCATGAATAAATGAGGAAAATTCTTAAATAAAAACATGAATCACAAAATACTGCTAATTCACAGATATTTTTTAGTGTAAAATACCATGAGTACTAAGATACATTTTTATTCCAAGTTTATTTCATGATGGCAGTGAGTTTGAATAAAGGTTTGACAGTATAGTAAAAAGCAAAATGTAAACCTGTAAAAACTAATGTAATTAATGAATGAGATGGCAAATACTAAATGGTGTAAAGTGACTGACCTGTGATACGATTCAAGACGCTACTTTGACATTTAAGTTGCCATCCAGATAGGTTCGTTTGTGTACTTTGACGAATAAATTAGTATCATTATAATAAATTTACTCCTGAAAACAATAGTTAAGTAATATTCATTCCTTCATTTTCTTTTCAGCTAAGTCCCTTTATTAATCCGGGGTCTCCACAGCGGAATGAACCGCCAGCTTATCCAGCACATGTTTTACGCAGCGGATGCCCTTCCAGCTGCAACCCATCTCTGGGAAACATCCATACACACTCACTCACACTCATACACTATGGACAATTTAGCCTTCCCAATTCACCTGTACCGCATGTCTTTGGACTGTGGGGGAAACCGGAGCACCCGGAGGAAACCCATGCAAAAGCAGGGAGAACATGCAAACTCCACACAGAAATGCCAACTGACCCAGCCGATGCTCGAACCAGCGACCTTCTTGCTGTGAGACGAAAGCACTACCTACTGCGCCACTGCGTCGCTCGAATCACAAAATACTGCTAATTGTTGTTGTAGTTGAAATGTTTTATTTGTAGTAGCAATAAACAGTACAATGATTCCACTTAAGAGCGTGTACATTTCCCACTGCTAAACATTTTTCTTTTTTACAAACTATAAAGTAACAGAACACAACAACAACAACAACAAAAAGTTTCATCAAATAAAATATCTGAACATAACAGTAACAACAAAATGGTAACATAAATAATATCAATACTAAATACACAAAGGTCAGAAAAGGTCAAATCTTTATTTATTTACGTTGACATTTAGGTTACCATCCAGATAGGTTAGTTTTTGTACTTGGATGAATAAATTAGTATCATTATAATAAATTTACTCCCGAAAACAACAGGTAAGTAATATTCATTCATACATTTTCTTTTCGGCTTAGTCCCTTTATTAATCCGGGGTTGCCACAGCGGAATGAACCGCCAACTTATCCAGCATATGTTTTGCGCAGCGGACGCCCTTCCAGCTGCAACCCATCACTGGGAAACATCCATACACACCCATTCACACACATACACTACGGACAATTTAGCTCACCCAATTCACCAGTACCGCATGTCTTTGGACTGTGGGGGAAACCGGAGCACCCGAAGGAAACCCACGTGAACGCAATGAGAACATGCAAACTCCACACAGAAACGCCAACTGACCCAGCTGGGGCTCGAACCAGCAACCTTCTTACTTTGAGGCGACAGCACTACCTACTGCGCCACTGCGTTGCCCATGCTTTTTATACATTGTATCATTTATGATCATTTATATTATATATTTAATATTATTTATTATCTTCATGCACTTATACATTTGATGACAATATAAATAAAAGCTTTAGACGTTTCTGCTCTCTATCTCTGTCTTCAGGGCAGCAACTGTTGCGCCCGTTTTGATTTCCCTCTACCACCTATTTAATGCTCAGAATACTTGGAGATGTTGGCTGCGCTTTGCTTCTGGTTGCTGTGGTGCCATCGGCAGCAGGCAAGAATAAGTAATAAACATTTGTAGAGTGTTATAAATAATTCCCTGCTTAAATCCCACTTTCAATGGAGCCGTTCACCTTGTAAAGCTTCAAAGGCAGTGTCAAGGGTGCCAAGACTGCTTTTAGCCCACATCCCACTGCAGATATTACAATACATCACTCACCTCCGCTGGCTTGCAGTTAAAGCACGTTTCTGGTTCTTTATTTAGGCATTCAAACAGGTGGAGGCATGTGTTTTCTATGGAGGACCAATAGTGCTGGTTAGAAATAAAAAGAAGAATCATTCCTTTTCCTTCGGCTTAGTCTGTATTTTCAGAGGTCGCCACAGCGGAATGAACCGCAAACTATTCCAGCATATGTTTTATGCAGCAGATGCCCTTCCGGCAGCAACCCAGTATAAGAAAACACCCATACACTCACATTTCTGCTTGGCACATTTCTCAGCCACTTCACAAAACCTGTTTAGCTAGTTAAATAAGACGAGATGATCAAGCCAGAAAGCTAACAGTATAGAGGAAACACGAGAGTCCGAAGGTGGAGGGGTGGATGGAGGGCTGATGGGACCGTGGCCAAAAACACTGGCACTCCAGCGTAACCACGGCTAATCAGAGCGAGCGCCAGGAATCTGCACTAGTGAATGAAAGTGTGAATGGGACTTTTGGATAACTTGCATAATGTGGTTTTTTTTTCTTTCTTTTCTTTTCTCTTTTTAGTCACAATCGGTTTTCAATAAATGTACAGCTTTTTCGTAGTTGGATATAGGCATAGCTCTGATCAATATACAGTTGAAGTCTGAATTCAAATCAAATCACTTTTATTGTGACATCATCAGCAGCACGTGTGCTGTGATGAGTGAAAAGCTTTCTTTCAAAGAACATGTAGCAACATGTAGCAAAATTGGTTAGAAAATTGAGAGTTAAGCTTGGATTTTACTATAGAAATGCATCCTGCTTTTCTCTTAAAGCTCGTAAACATTTGGTGTGTGCAACCTTTTTACCATTGATTGACTATGGTGATGTTTTATATATGAATGCTTCAACCAAATGTCTTCAGCCTTTAAGCTCCATATATCACAGTGCTCTAAGGTTTGTTACTGGCTGTCAAAGACTTACTCATCCTTGTGAATTGTATGCCAAAGCTGAGTGGCCTTCTCTGAGTGTAAGAAGGTACACCCACTGGATGACTCTTGTCTATAAGGCTCTTCTGGGATTGGTGCCTTCATACCTATGTTCCCTCCTTCATAAGTCTAAAAGCCAGTATGCCCTACGTTCAAGTGAATCTTATCACTTGACTGTTCCCCGGGTTCGAACTGAAATAGGGAAGCGAGCCTTTAGTCATGCCGCTCCCTCATCCTGGAATACTCTTCAGTCTGAGCTAAAAATATCTGAGCTCATCCCAATGACATCGTTTCGCTTTATCCTTTTTAACAAACAACAACAGTCCATTTCTCAATGTATGTGTTTTTAATTTATTGAAATGTGGTAAAGCTGAACAACTGAACTGTATTTTTACACTATATTGATTTTCTATTTATTATTAATAATGTTATTGTTATTTTATTTTATTTTTATTTTTTTTCATTAGTCGTGTGTTGCAGACCTCTTGTCCAGGTCACCCTTGTAAATGAGATCTTGATCTCAATGGGTTTTTTATCTGGTTAAATAAAGAAATATATAAAGCTTAGGTTCTGGCTCCAGACAGTGCAAAATACAGATAGTGCAAATACACCGACAAAAATACAACCACATACAACAGCATACTGCCAAAAAAACAGGACTATGTGAAATTGACAGTGTTGACAGCGATATGTAAAATTATTAGCCCCCCTGTATATTTTTCCCCCAATTTCTGTTTAACAGAAAGATTTTTTTTCCACACACATTTCTAAACATAATAGTTTTAATAACTAATTTCTAATAACTGATTTATTTTATCGTTGTTATGACATATCAGCTGCAACCCATCACTGAGAAACACCCATTCACTCTCATTCACACACATACACTACGGCCAATTTAGCTTACCAATTCACCTATAGCGCATGGACTGTGGGGGAAACCGGTGCACCCGGAGGAAACCCACGCCAACACAAGAAGAACATTCAAACTCCTCACAGAAATGCCAAGTTTGCCCACTGGCCCAGCCAGGGCTCGAACCACCGTTCTTCTTGCTGTGAGGCGACAGTGCTGCGCCACTGCGCCACCGCAACACATTTAAAACACTTTTATTCACACTTTTGTTTTAAGGTACTTTTATTCCATCAGGCCATGTATGGGAGAATTTGTGAATGGAGAAAAAGCAACACAACTTTCTAGTTGGTCATTTGTCGGGTCCTTTTTTGTTTCTATTTATGCATAGAATTTAGTACAAAAAAATCTGATTTATGTGGATGATTTTGGAGTATAGTAAAAACTAAATTAAATAATTTTAACCATAAGTTGTACCGTATCGTATCTATCATCATATCATATCATATATCATATCATATATCATATCATATATCATATCATATCATATCATATATCATATCATATTTGTATGATATGATATATGTATGATTTATGATATGATATGATATGATACATGATATATGCATGATATATGTGTATGATATGACATATGATATATTTATGATATATGTGCATGATATGATATGTGTTATGGCAAGCCGTTTTGACTTTTATTCATTCTCAGGATATGTATCCTTGATATCAACAACTTAATTCTTGATTTCAGCAATTACATTTATGATATCAGCAATTAAATTTTTCAGATCAACAACTGAATTTTCACTAGTTAAATGTCACCATAGGCTGCCATTCAAATTTAATTGTTGAAATCAAGAATTTATTTTAGTTCTTTCTCTGATCAATTTTTGAAGGCCCACATGTCTGACATATATATAACATTTGTTGTGCCTTCTATTATTTTCTATTATCAGCATTTTATTAAAAAAAAAGATTTAATTTAATTTAATTATATATATATATATATATATATATATATATATATATAAAAAAAAAAAAAAAAAAAAAAAAAAATATATATATATATATATATATATATATATATATATATATATATATATATATATATATATATTTATTTATTTATTTATTTTTAAAAAATATACAGATTCAAAGAGAACCACAGGTCATCATGGAGTTTGCAAAAAAACAGCTTCTGCTTTAAACTGGACTGACTGAATATCTACTATTCAAAAATATACAGACACATGTAAAATACAGTAAAACACTCTAAATCTGTTGAAATGCTTCGTCTGATAGCGGTTGAATTTGCCGCTGGATATCATTGGAAGATCGCTGACAGGAACAGTGAACAGCTTCGCCAGAGTGCATCTGAAGCTCATATGCAAGTTTATTTTACATTCTATGGCAGAAACACCATTGAGCCTCGCTAGATCCTCCTGTATGGTCCGCATCCATTATAAAACACTCACAGGACATTCATTTGGACACTTATGCGGATATATTAAATAGTTCACACAAAAAACACAAAGAGAAACTTTCACTTCACGCATCGTTTGTGAATGAACAGACTTGCGTAGTAGCAGATGCAATCATGAGGCTGTTTTTGCACCGAGTTTGAAGTAATCAATCAGAGAACAGGAGAAAGAGCATTACTTCGATCATTTTAATGTAGCATATTAATAATGAAATCCAAAAATTATAGTATAATATTGAGTTAATTTTAAGCTATCTCACGGCCCACCTGCAGGTTCGCTGAGGCCCACTAGTGGGCCGCGGCCCACCTGTTGAGAATCCCTGACATATCATATTATATCATATTTCGTATCGTATCATATATCATATCATAATATATTATATATCGTATCGTATCTTATCATATAACATATCATATCATATATCATATCATAATATATTATATATCGTATCGTATCTTATCATATATCATATATCATAATATATTATATATCGTATCGTATCTTATCATATATCATATCATATAATATATCATATCATGATATATTATATATCGTATCGTATCTTATCATATAACATATATTATATATCATATCATAATGTATTATATCGTATCGTGTCTTATCATATATCATATAATATATCATATCATAATATATTATATATCGTATCGTATCTTATCATATATCATATCATATATCATATCATAATACATTATATATCGTATCTTATCATATATCATATCATATCATATATCATATCATAATATATTATATATCGTATCGTATCTTATCATATATCATATCATATTATATATCATATCATAATATATTATATATTGTATCGTATCTTATCATATATCATATCATATATCATATCCTAATATATTATATATCGTATCGTATCTTATTATATATCATATCATAATATATTATATATCGTATCGTCTTATCATATATCATATCATATATCATATCATAATATATTATATATCGTATCGTATCTTATCATATATCATATCATAATATATTATATATCGTATCGTATCTTATCATATATCATATCATATTATATATCATATCATAATATATTATATATTGTATCGTATCTTATCATATATCATATCATATATCATATCATAATATATTATATATCGTATCGTATCTTATCATATATCATATTATATATCATATCATAATATATTATATATCGTATCGTATCTTATCATATATCATATCATATATCATATCATAATATATTATATATCGTATCTTATCATATATCATATCATATCATATATCATATCATAATATATTATATATCGTATCGTATCTTATCATATATCATATCATAATATATTATATATCGTATCTTATCATATATCATATATCATATTATATATCATATCATAATATATTATATATCGTATCGTATCTTATCATATATCATATCATATATCATATCATAATATATTATATATCGTATCGTATCTTATCATATAACCATATCATATTATATATCATATCATAATATATTATATATCGTATCGTATCTTATCATATATCATATATCATATCATAATATATTATATATCGTATCTTATCATATATCATATATCATATTATATATCATATCATAATATATTATATATCGTATCGTATCTTATCATATATCATATCATATATCATATCATTGTTTTAAATATTTTAATGACCACAACTGCTTTATACAGTAATTCTCATTACTTGTTTGACAAGATGTAAGTTGTTATTGCATTCTCCAGAATTGTATTCCCCAAAAATTGCATTAAAAGAGCAGCATGAACATTCTGCTAATTATTTGCTTTTTTGTGTCACACCTGAATGCATAAGGAGAGTAACAAACAGTTTTCTGTTTGTTTGCTTCTTGTGAATGGCCTGTTTCAGTGCAAGTGTTCAGTTCTGGCGTCACTTCTAGTCTACGCAAGAAAGGAGCTTGAAAGTGAGAAAGTGTTTTGTAGAAGCGATGAAATCATAATGTTTACCAAGTTAATGATATTGCTCTTTGTTTTTCTTTTCCCCAGTGAAAGAAAAACTGTGTTTTGGTGACATGAACGGCAGCCACTGTGTCCTGTTTGTGTGGGAAGAAACTATGGAGCAAAATAGGATTTTTCTCTCTTAAAAATGAGTGGAAACACTTAGAAACAGTCCAGGTACTGATTCTGCAGCCGCAGTCTTAGTGCACAGCACATATTTTCTGTCTGTGCGGTTGGCAATCTGTTTACTGGAAGGGCCCTGTGCACACGGCACATGTTCCTGCATGTGCAGAGTAGCAGAAAAAGAAGACTCCAGTTGGAAAAGTAGCCAGGAAGGATTTGGGTACCATCATATATTTAAAGCAGGGGTGCCCAAACATTTTCCTCTAAAGCGGCAAAAACCAAACTTGATATAGGGCTGGGGGCTGAATATACACCAAACTGTATTTATTAAATTTGCCAATGGTAATTTCCTAATTTATTCAGTAATATGTAAAAATAACAACAACAGCTGCTTTAAATCATATTAACTAATACAGTATAATTTTTTACTTTTTATAATGAACTTATTACAGTAAAAACATAATCAATCCCATTTATAACACAGTGGAGTTCAGTGCTGAATCCACTAGTCGAGCTGCTCCTGCCGTGTCTTGTGCATTGTCCTCTATCTGTCAAGTGACAGTATTTACATTTTAAAAGTCTGATTCATTTACAACATTTAATTGAATCATTAATTTCAGCTAGCACAGTGGCTCAGTGGTTAGCACTGTTGCCTTACAGCAAGAAGGTCGCTGGTTTGAGTCCCGTCTGCCAGTTGGCATTCCCCCACAGAACAAACACATGCGCTATAGGTGAATTGAATAAACTAAATTGGCCGTAGTGTATGAGTGTGTGTGAATGAGTGTGTATGGGTGTTTTCCAGTACTGGGTTGCGACTGGAAGGGCATGCGCTGCGCAAAACCCAAGGAAAATGAATGAATTTAAACCATTTATTTCCTTTGGAATGGTGATATTTAAAGGGGTTTGAAATATTTCTATTTCTTAATAACTCACTTTGAGATGCGCGTTTCTCGAATTGTGTTATGTAATCTTAGACGTCTGAAGTAAAGAAAGATGAAAATAAGATGCTAACTCAGTTCTGAAATTTCAAAATTGCGTGAGGAAACCTTCAATTACCTTTTTTATTCCGTGTAGGAAATAAACTTTTATAAGTGGCTATTATGGGGTGGCATGGTGGCTCAGTGGTTAGCACTGTCGCCTTACAGCAAGAAGGTCTCTGGTTCGAGTCCCAGCTGGATCTGTTGGCGTTTCTGTGTGTAGTTTGCATGTTCTCCCCATGTTGGCGTGGGTTTCCTCTGTGTGCTCCGGTTTCCCCCACAGTAAATTGTTTGTAGTGTATGAGTGTGTGTGTAAATAAGTGTGTATGGGCATATCTCAATACTGGGCTGTGACTAGAAGGGTGCTGCCCGTTATATTACAAACCACAGAAGAGGGCCAATTCCCCAGCAGGTTAGCCCTCCTTCACATACTTCAGCCTCCACATCAAAGTTCTTGCAAGCAAAGAAGATTAAGGTGCTCCAGGATTGGCCAGCCCAGTCACTAGAGATGAACATTATTGAGCATGTCTGGGATAAGGCGAAGAAGGAGGCATTGAAGATGAATCCAATGAATCTTGATGAACTATGGGAGTCCTGCAAGAACGCTTTCTTTGCCATGTCCGCTGCGTAAAATATATGCTGGAATAGTTGGCGGTTCATTCCACTGTGGAAAGAGCATATGCAGTAAAACATGTGAAACATACAGTGTCTTGTACTGATACCTCACTAATGCAGTAATGTCTAACTTTACTGTAGTTTTCAAATGGCTGTGCAAATAGTATATAGTGCTGTCTTGAGCATTTTCAGGAAGTGTCACCAAAATCTGACTGTTTTGCATTGGAAAGTATGTACAGAGTAAACTGTCATAATGAAAACATGACAACGCCATGTGACTATCTCGTTCATAAACAATGGTGTCAGGACTTTTCATATTGATGACACTGACACTTTCATTGACATCAATACTTGCTTTTGAGGAATGAGCTCTCCATTTTGAGCAAGTGACACGCTTTTGCAGGTTATAAGTAGGGCTGTAGCGATTCACTAATCTCACGATACGATACGATGCACGATATTCAGCTCACGATACGATATATATCACGATATTTAGCCAACGATACGATTCGATATAATTCGATACGATTCTATATCATTCGATACACTTACATCATTTTCTGATAGATTTAAAAGAGACAAAGGGATTTTGGTGACATCTTGGGAGTGTTTAATTTACTTGGATTTAATTAATTGAAATAAACTTAAACATCAGACACCTTGCAAAATAAATGCCGGACAAAATTAATTAAAGATGTGATGAGAAAATTTGTTCCATTTATTGAAACAGTGCAAACTGTAGCTTACAAGCCTTTGAAAAGTAAATAAAGTGCAACATTGCAATTTGCAATTAACAATGGAGAGTTAAAGAGCAAGTGGCCTGTTCTGAACAGTTTCTTTGACATCTTTTTAGCTTGACAAAAAACATGAGGTAGCAAGTCTAGCTGCCATGAAAGTAAACATAGTAGTACCATGGCTTCTCCAAAACATCAAATGTCACGTCCGACTCAGTCAGTGTGCACAGATCTTTCTCGGTCTTCCTGACTTCACTCGAGAGCAGGGTTGCGCAGATGGCCGGATGTATATATGTATGTATCGATACTCGCGGCTAAAAAATCGATACTTTCTTTGGAAAAAAAAAAATGGATTTATATCGCAGAATCGATAAAATCCTCCAGCCCTAGTTATAAGCTAGGTTTTGCAGTTTGT
>NC_079441.1:66045490-66050490 GCF_903798145.1 Danio aesculapii
TGGAAAGAATTGATCATTTTAGATTGATTTGTATGATTCAGTAGGGCATTGTTTCTGCATAATACACACACATCTACAATCATACACTGCAAATATAGCAGTGTTATTTCAACTCTAGCACAGTTGAAATCAGTTCACTCCGAATGAGTCAAGTCTGTTAGTCAGTCAGTCAACAACGGCCTCTGGTGGATTTACGTGAGAAGAGCCAACATGAATGGCACAAATTTGAGATGTGAAAAAGACACAGCAGCAGCCTCTGGTGGATTCACAAAAACAAAAACTGCATATTTTCAGAGTTAAAATAACACTCTTAAGAGAGTTACTTGTACGACACTATTAATGAGTTATATTTACACTGTATCGAGTTAAAAAATACACTCTGGTCTACACTACTGGGAGTTGATTGTTCACTGACTCTAGTGTAAAGAGTGAAAATTCAACACTTTAGCAGAGAATTTAACTCTAGTCTACTTAGTAAACATTACAATACTCATGATTGATAGTTAAAATAACTTACATAAGAGAATTCTCCAAGAATGACAGAAAAATATTACAATTATGTTATTAATCATTTTTATTAACAAAACACTTGACAGCCAGCTCTACAAATTTACACTTTTTACAAAGTAACACTAAGACTTTAAAAGATTTTAAAAATGACGTGACTTTTATTTTCTATTAAGATTTTTGGTCAAATGAGTTACCGAATGTTGTAAATAACACCATCAAGTGTTAGTTACCTGTAACTTAGCTTAGCTATAGCTTGATTTTACACTCTAACTCTATAATGTGAACACTTTACTCTGAAATGCTTTAACACTGAGAATTTAACACTGAGGAATTTGCTGTGTAGATAAATACAATAAGATACAAATAAAGTAACGTTTTTTTTTTTTTTTTTTTTAAGATTTTATTTTTGGCCATTTCGCCTTTTTATTAGATAGGACAGTATTTAAGATAGGAAGCGAAGTTGGAGAGAGAGAGAGAGGGGGGTAGGGTAGGGAAATGTCCTCGAGGCGGGATTCAAACTCGTGACGCCCTGACGTGCTACTGCACCATATGTCAGCGCTCTAACCACTAGGCTATTGCGCCGATAAATAACGTCTTTTTAATGTTTTCTTTCAACGTGTCTAACAGTGTTCAGGTACAGTAAATGAATAATCAAGTGTGAAATACTGCTTCATCTTCCTTTTATAAATAATTAAATCAAATTCATCATTATTAAAGCTACAAATGGTACAATTTCTTAGGACTAAATGCATTTAATATCCTCATACCATCACAGGCAATTAAAAACACATGCAAATGATAAATTATAATCCAGACTCAACATTGCAGATCCTGCGATGTGACTATTGCAAATAATCACATTGTGATATCGACGCTTAAACGCCCTAGTCTCTGATTGAGAGGTCTCAAACTGCCGACCTGTGGGCCATTCGTGCCCCCCTCCTTTTCCCTGATGTTAAAAATATAACGAGATTCAGCCCATCAAAATGTATGCTTTTGAATCACTACCATTGTTGTGCAGCCGCATATAGCCTATATTGTGGTTTTGGCCCGCCACCTACTGGACATTTCAGTTACAGTCATTTTTATTAACAAAACATGTGAAGACTTGACAGCCAGCTCTACAAATTTACTCTTTTTACAAAGTAACACTAAGACTTTAAAAGATTTTAAAAATGACGTGACTTTTATTTTCTATTAAGATTTTTGGTCAAATGAGTTACCGAATGTTGTAAATAACACCATCAAGTGTTAGTTACCTGTAACTTAGCTTAGCTATAGCTTGATTTTACACTCTATAATGTGAACACTTTACTCTGAAATGCTTTAACACTGAGAATTTAACACTGAGGAATTTGCTGTGTAGATAAATACAATAAGATACAAATAAAGTAACGGTTTTTTTTTTTTTAAAAGATTTTATTTTTGGCCAATTTGCCTTTTTATTAGATAGGACAGTATTTAGGACAGGAAGCGAAGTTGGAGAGAGAGAGAGAGGGGGGTAGGGTAGGGAAATGTCCTCGAGCCGGGATTCGAACTCGTGACGCCCTAACGTGCTACTGCACCATATATTGACGCTCTAACCACTAGGCTATTGCGCGAACATGTAACTTTTTTTAATGTTTTTTTTCAACGAGTCTAACAGTGTTCAGGTACAGTAAATGAATAATCAAGTGTGAAATACTGCTTCATCTTCGTTTTATAAATAATTAAATCAAATTCATCATTATTAAAGCTACAAATGGTACAATTTCTTAGGACTAAATGCATTTAATATCCTCATACCATCACAGGCAATTAAAAACACATGCAAATGATAAATTATAATCCAGACTCAACATTGCAGATCCTGCGATGTGACTATTGCAAATAATCACATTGTGATATCGACGCTTAAACGCCCTAGTCTCTGATTGAGGGGTCTCAAACTGCCGACCTGTGGGCCATTCGCGCCCCCCTCCTCTTCCCTGATGTCAAAAATATAACTAGATTCGGCCCATTTAAAATTTATGTTTTTGAATCACTATCATTGTTGTGCAGCCGCATATAGCCTATATTGTGGTTTTGGCCCGCCACCTACTGGACATTTCAGTTACTGCACTATATATTCGGTTTAGTTTTACTTTCGGTTTCTCTCAGTGTGCACTGTCGAGAGACGTAATTGCAGATTACGTTGAAATATGTCTGTAAGTGCTGTATTTTTGTAAATATTTAAGGGTCATTTGATTATTATCAGTTTTATACCACCTGTATTTTCTTCATCAATATTTTTTCATGGCTAATATGCTTCTGTTGTAAAAAAACATATGATCATTTTGGTAATATTCGATTCAGATTTTCCTCATATGCATATTACGATTTTTAAAGTTGTACTGCCTGTTGAACTGAACATGTTAAAGTAAATGTGAATATATACATACTTTTCCCCTCTTTGTTGTAGTTTTACAAAAAAGAAAGATATGGCTCGTTTCCACTGACTGGTACGGTTCAGTTTGGTACGGGTCACCTTTATTAGGCTTGCGTTTCCACTAACAAGGGTACCCTTTTGGTGGGCGTGGTGTATGACAGAAAGTTTCAGTCGACGTCATTCTCGCTCGAGGAAATGTCTACAATAAGCTGTAGGGGTCATTCACATATCATATGAAAAGCACTTCTCACAAAACAGATGCTTCATACACATAAATACTTGTGTACAAATGTTTATTACTAACTTTTCAATGAACATGAGTTGATTATAACTGCAGATCAATGACAGTGCGAAACAGCCTACTGTAACGTCTGTAATTATATTAAATAACTAAATAAATGAACATATATAAACACATACAGCCCCTTACAGTCTCCGATATGTTACCAACTACAGAAGAACTACATATAGCAGACATTACGTCCGCATTTAGGTTCAAAACAACCCAAAATATAGCCTACAGTCAGTGAAAACCTCTTATCTGTGTCTGTAATCTTCAGCAGCACATGTAGCCTCTGTTAGAGAGTATTTCTGTCATTCCCAGTTCATATTAGTCCAAAATGTGAAGATAATAAGTTAGTTATACATGGCATTTTGTTCATGTTTGCTGAATAATGTGGTCCTTTTTTCCTTTTTTCCGGCTTCTCCTTTGTTTCTTCACGCTTCACTCTCGCATTTAGCAGTGTCTGACAGGATCGGGTTTCAAAAGCACGTCAATAATCAAGCGCAGGTTATTATCATCAGCTCAAGAAGTTTGTTATTTCAGATATATACTGCGCGTGTGGCGCGTGTGGCTCCGCCTTTTGGTACCCTTTCTCGTGTTTGGTACCCTTTCGAAAGTGTGCCAAAAAAGTGGTACGGTACGGTTCGGTTTGGTACGCCTTTTGACAGTGGAAACGGCCATAAAAGCGTACCAAACCGAACTGTACCGTACCGTACCACTCAGTGGAAACGGGCCAATATTGAGAAGAACAATTGCCAGTAAAGTCACTAAAGTTACTCAAACTGCTGTTCTTCTGTTAAGCGCAACAATTGATTGGGATAGAATAATAAAAATAATAATTAATATTATTATTATGCCTATTATTTGTAGTATTTGAATAGCAATTTAAACCACCCCTTTAATATGTACAACAAGAAACAAAAAGCTACAGTTTTGACTGCATATATATATAGAGTCAATCTAGGGCTATATATACTTGCAAAATAAAAGAAAGTTTTGCAAACAAACAATAAAGTATTGAGCAAAAAAATAAATCAATAAATGTAAATTAATAAAAAAAGTGAAAAATAATTTTTGACAAATAAAAATTAATATTGCTAACAAAAATAAGAACTGCAAAAGGAAAATTAAGTTTTGAGAACTAAAAATGAAATTTGCAAACAAAACAAGAACTGCAAATAAATAATCAAGCAATGCAAAAAAATAAATAAATATATATATATATATATATATATATATATATATATATATATATATATATATATATATATATATATATATATATATATATATATATTTATATTTATATTTGCAATTTAAAAAAAACTATACATGTTTGAAAAACTTTTTTATAGCATTGCCTTTACAAAAACATCCTGTCACTTGCGATGCTCATTTTGATTTGCTCTTTAGCCAACCGTGAGTTTGCAATGCTGTTTTCACTTTGCATATCACGTTTCACTTTGTGGCCCTGTTTTGACAAGGAGGCGGAGTCAAGGGAACCTGGGCGTTTACGCAGGCCCGAACCTACTGGGCTGTAAGACCACCACAGTGATATTGTGTCTCCAGGTGATGACGTTGCTTAAATGGAGGCAGGTCCGGGCCTGTAAATGCCCAAGTTCCCTTGACTCCGCCCCCTTTTTAAATCAGGGCCACAAAGTGAAATGCGAATGATTAAATTGCAAATATTTTCGGGTTTTTTTTGTGCATTGCTTGATTTTTATTTGCATTTCTGTTTTTGTTTCCAAATTTCTTAAAACTTAATTTTCCCTTTGAGATCTTTATTTTTGTTTGCAAAAT
>NC_079441.1:66057990-66115490 GCF_903798145.1 Danio aesculapii
TTGTTTTGTTTTTGCTTTTGATTTATTTTGCTTTTATTTTTCTATTTTTTTCTGCTTTGTTTTTCACTTTTTTACTTTTTTGCTTTATTTTGGTTTTGTTTTTCAATTAGTTTTTTTGTTCTGTTTTTGCTTTATTTTGTTTTTGTTTTTAACTTTTATTTTTTGCTCTTTTGTTTTTTTATTGTTTATTTTATTGCTTGCTTAATTTTTTCTTTGTTTTGTTTTTCACTTTTTTGCTTTTTTGTTTTGTATTTGTTTTGTATTTTTTGTTGTTGTTTTTTCTTAATTTTTTGCGTAGTTTTTTGTTTGTTTTGTTTGTTTTGTTTTTGCTTTATTTTGTTTTTGCTTTTTTTGTTTTGTTTTATGTTTTTCCCTTTTTTGCTTAGTTGTTTTTTCTTAGTTTTTTTTCTTAGTTGTCTTTTGCTTCATTTAGTTTTTTTTAGTATTCACTTTATTTAGAATTTAATAAATAAATATAAATAAATAAAAAAAGTATTAATTAAATTAATTAATAAATAAAAATTATTTATTTATTGTTTTGTTTTGTTTTAGCTTTAATTTAATTTAATTTTTCCCTTTATTAATAATTTTAAAAAATGCTTTGTTTTTATTCTGCTTTTTGTTCGGTTTCGTTATTATTTCCATTTAGTTTGTTTAATTTGTTTAGTTTTGTTTTGTCTCCATCTCATCTCTAACCCTTATCTCTAACCCATGACTTTTCATGTTTTTGCCATTTACAGTATCAATCTCTTCTTCTGTACTCCCAGTTAAATGTTTGCAATGTCAAAAACATACCTTTTCCCCCAAAGCCCTGATTGCATTTTTTAAATCATTCATAATATGACCTAAAGTCAGAGTTTTCTTTCAGTTAACTTACAGTTTAAATGAAGCGTTATATTGAGGTTCTTCATATTTTTAATGCAAATCAACGCAATTCAATTTAATGCAATCAACTTATGGAAGCTTATTGAAACAAACAATTAATAAAACATTATTTATAAATGGCTATTTATCTCACAAATATGACTGTTTTCAGAAATTGTAAGAAATACACCACTATATCCAATGAAAATAAAAAAAGGCTTGCAAAGTCTGAGACAACAACAACAAAAAAGGTGGAGCTGTCATATGTAAACCTAGAATTCTGTTAAAAAGATCAGAATTTTTAGATTTAAAAAGAATTTTTAGGGGTGAAAAGACAAATTTGTAAACGAGATGTAAACTCAATCTTAGGGGAAACAAGTAAAAAACTTAATTTTGAAATAAAAGGAAGAGAAAAAGTACTTTAGGGGGGACAATTACTCATTTTTGTAGCAGAAATGCACTTAGTAACTGAACAAACATATGAACTGAAGTGTGCAGTTATGTACAATATGCAGCTGTGTTCGGGTTAGTTCACTTGACCCAAATGAAGCATCATGATTCTGTTACTATTATTTTAAAACTTTTTTTCAGTCAAATTGAATTTCAATGTTTGTTTTTCCTCAGATTCAAGAGTCAAGATTTGTGCTGCCTAAATCAATAAAGCTCTAATTTTCTCACAGCTCCCCTGTAGGAACGTGTGCCCTCCATTGGTGAATTCAGATTAGATTTTAGTTTGGTCCCTCAGGGCTCCTGTTGGCTTGTGTTACAGTTTCTATCAATAGTGAAAGCTCTGAGGGCTCAGTATAACACAACACACTCAGGTTGCTGTGTTAAGTTGGCCGTTTGCCGAGTAAAGAGTACAGTGCGGTCATAAACATGGAGGATAATGAATCAAAAGGGGTCATGCACCACTGATTTTCCAAAGCATGATATACCTTAATTCATAATTTAGATGCTTTGGCCTCTGCAGGGGCCATTTATAGTTGAAGTCAGAATTATTAGCCCTCCTGAATTATTAGCCCCCCTGTATATTTTCCCCCAATTTCTGTTGAACACATTTCTAAACATACTTTAATCGTTTTAGTAACTCATTTCTAATAACTGGTTTATTTTATCTTTGCCATGATGACAGTACATAATATTTACTAGATATTTTTCAAGATACTTCAGTACAGCTTAAAGTGACATTTAAAGGCTTACTAGGTTAATTAGGCAAGTTAAGGTAATTAGGCAAGTCATTATATAATAATGGTTTGTTCTGTAGACTATCAATAAGAAACTGCTTAAGGGGGCTAATAAATTTTGTTTAAAAAAAATTTAAAACTGCTTTTATTCTAGCCAAAATAAAACAAATAAGACTTTCTCCAGAAGAAAAAATATTATTGGAAATACTGTGAAAATTCCTCGCTGTTAAACATTGCTTGGGAAATATTTAAAGAAAATCACAGGAGGGCAAATAATTCTGACTTCAGCTGTATGTGTGTTTATTTATAACATCCTAATGGATTTGCTGTCATCTCTACGCTCACTAACTGATGCGTTATAGCATTTACAGACATCGATATGCTTCACACTAGCTTCTTTTTCATTCTTCATTTGGGGCTAAATAAAGAGTCGAGTGATGTATGTGGTATGTGTCTCCACTTAATAAAAACAGAAAGAATGATTGTGAGTTAGCCCTTTTAATCATCAAAGTCAGAGCACAACTACACTCACCGGCCACTTTATTAGGTACACCTTACTAGTAACGGGTTGGACCCCTTTTCCTTCGTGGCATAGATTCAACAAGTTACTAGAAATATTCCTCAGAGATTTTAGTCCATATTGACATGATAGCATCTCGCAGTTGCTGCAGATTTGTCGGCTGCACATCCATTATGGAAATCTCCCGTTCCACCACATCCTAAAGGTGCTCTATTAGATTGAGCTCTGGTGACTGTGGAGGCCATTTGAGTACAGTGAACTCATTGTCATGTTCAAGAAACCAGCCTGAGATGATTTGCACTTTATGACATGGTGTGTTATTCTGCTGGAAGTAGCCATCAGACGAATGGGGTACACTGGGGTCATAAAGAGATGGACATGGTCAGCAACAATACTCGGGTAGACTGTGGCGTTGACATGATGCTCAATTGGTACTAATGGACCCAAAATATGCCAAGAAAATATCCCCCACACCATTAAACCACCACCACCAGCCTGAATCCTTGATGCTTTTCTGCATACCTCAGTTTTAACGAGTGCTTATTGGAGTTACTGTTGTCTTTCTATCAGCTGGAACCAGTCTGGCCATTCTCCTCTGACCTCTGGCATCAACAAGGCATTTGCGCCCACAGAACTGCCGCTCATTGGATATTTTCTCTTTTTCAGACCATTCTCTGTAAACACTAGAGATGGTTGTGCGTGAAAATCCCAGTAGATCAGCAGTTTCTGAAATTCTCAGAGCCCGTCTGGCACCAACAACCATGCTACATTCAAAGTCACTTAAATCACCTTTCTTCCCTATTCTGATGCTCGGTTCAAACTGCAGCAGATCGTCTTGACCATGTCTACATGCCTAAATGCATTGAGTTGCTGCCATGTGATTGGCTGATTAGAAGTTTGTGTAAACGAGCAGTTGGACTGGTGTACCTAATAAAGGGGCCGGTGAGTGTAAGTGTGGTTAATTGTTCTTATAAGACCAGTTTTAACCAGTTACATCAGCGACACTTTAACCTATATTTACTATATTCATTGTAAGACAGCACAAAGGTCTTCAAGTGTATTCAATTTACATCTGTGATTCCTGCATATTCAATTCAATTCACCTTTATTTGTATAGCGCTTATACAATGTAGATTGTGTCAACGCAGCTTCACATAAAAGATCATAGTAAATTGACACCGTGTCTGTTCAGTTTTCAGTGTTTAAGTTCAGTTCAGTTTAGCTCAGTTCAGTGTGGGTAATAATGACTACTAAGAGTCCAAACCCTGAAGAGCGAATCCATCGATGCGCAGCTCTACAGATCCCAAACCATGCAAGCCAGTGGCGACAGCGGCGAGGAAAAAACTTCACCAATTGGCTAAAGTGAAGAATTACAAAACCTTGAGAGAAACCAGGCTCAGTTGGGCACGACCTATGGCCCTCCTATGGCCATCGTCTTGTGCAGCCCTTCACAATATATCATACTTGTGTACCCTGGATCACTATTAATCCTTTGTATTTGAACTTGTTGGGTTTGTCTAACTTTTTCCCTGAGTCAGTTGGCATTTCTATGTGGAGTTTGCATGTTTTCCCCGTGTTGGTGTGGGTTTCTTCCGGGTGCTCCAGTTTCCCCCACTGTCCAAAGACATGCGCTATAAATGAATTGAACAAATTGGCCGTAGTGTATGTGTGTGAATGAGAGTGTATGGGTGTTTCCCAGTGATGGGTTGCAGATGGAAGGGCATCTGCTGCGTAAAACATATGCTGGATAAGTTGGTGGTCATTCCGCTGTGACGACCCCTGATTAATAAAGGAACTAAGCCGAAAATGAATGAATGAATGTTTGTTCAATCTACTTATTTAAATTGAGCTGAAACAACACAATTCTTGAAACCTCATTGTTTTATGTTCAATCCACTTCAGTTTGTAAAAACTAATAAGTTAACTTAATTCCTTCATGTAGGCCCAACATCATCAACAGCATTTCTTTCAGTGAAGATTACTTTCAAATTTGCTATTACTCTGTCAGGTGTCTCCAAGTCTAACCAAGTCTGGATGAATAAATGGTTGAATGTTTGTATTTGAGGATGGATGGATGGATGGATGAATAGATGAATAAATGGATGGATAGTTGTGTTGGTGTATAAGTGGATGGATGGATGAATAAATAGATGGATGTTTGTGTTGTATAAGTGGATGGATGGATGAATAAATAGATGGATGTTTGTGTTGTATTTTGTGTTGTATAAGTGGATAGATGGATGAATTAATAGATGGATGGATGAATTAATAGATGTATGTTTGTGTTGTATAAGTGGATGGATGGATGAATTAATAGATGTATGTTTGTGTTGTATAAGTGGATGGATGGATGAATTAATAGATGTATGTTTGTGTTGTATAAGTGGATGGATGGATGAATAAATAGATGGATGTTTGTGTTGTATGAGTGGATGGATGGATGAATAAATAGATGGATGTTTGTGTTGTATGAGTGGATGGATGGATGAATAAATAGATGGATGTTTATGTTGTATAAGTGGATGGATGGATGAATAAATAGATGGATGTTTGTGTTGTATAAGTGGATGGATGGATGAATAATTAGATGGATGTTTGTGTTGTATTTTGTGTTGTAAAAGTGGATGGATGGATGAATTAATAGATGGATGTTTGTGTTGTATAAGTGGATGGATGGATGAATTAATAGATGGATGTTTGTGTTGTATAAGTGGATGGATGGATGAATTAATAGATGGATGTTTGTGTTGTATAAGTGGATGGATGGATGAATTAATAGATGGATGTTTGTGTTGTATAAGTGGATGGATGGATGAATAAATTGATGGATGTTTGTGTTGTATAAGTGGATGGATGAATAGATGGATGTTTGTGTTGTATAAGTGGATGGATGGATGAATAAATAGATGGATGTTTGTGTTGTATGAGTGGATGGATGGATGAATAAATAGATGGATGTTTGTGTTGTATGAGTGGATGGATGGATGAATAAATAGATGGATGTTTGTGTTGTATAAGTGGATGGATGGATGGATGAATAAATAGATGGATGTTTGTGTTGTATAAGTGGATGGATGGATGAATAATTAGATGGATGTTTGTGTTGTATTTTGTGTTGTAAAAGTGGATGGATGGATGAATTAATAGATGGATGTTTGTGTTGTATAAGTGGATGGATGGATGAATTAATAGATGGATGTTTGTGTTGTATAAGTGGATGGATGGATGAATAAATTGATGGATGTTTGTGTTGTATAAGTGGATGGATGAATAGATGGATGTTTGTGTTGTATAAGTGGATGGATGGATGAATAAATAGATGGATGTTTGTGTTGTATGAGTGGATGGATGGATGAATAAATAGATGGATGTTTGTGTTGTATGAGTGGATGGATAGATGAATAAATAGATGGATGTTTGTGTTGTATAAGTGGATGGATGGATGAATAAATAGATGGATGTTAGTGTTGTATCAGTGGATGGATGAATAGATGTATGTTTGTGTTGTATAAGTGGATGGATGGATGAATAAATAGATGGATGTTTGTGTTGTATAAGTGGATGGATGGATGAATAAATAGATGGATGTTAGTGTCGTATGAGTGGACGGATGAATAGATGGATGTTTGTGTTGTATAAGTGGATGGATGGATGAATAAATAGATGGATGTTTGTGTTGTATAAGTGGATGGATGGATGAATTAATAGATGGATGTTTGTGTTGTATAAGTGGATGGATGGATGAATAAATAGATGGATGTTTGTGTTGTATGAGTGGATGGATGGATGAATAAATAGATGGATGTTTGTGTTGTATGAGTGGATGGATGAATAGATGGATGTTTGTGTTGTATAAGTGGATGGATGGATGAATAAATAGATGGATGTTTGTGTTGTATAAGTGGATAGATGGATGAATAAATAGATGGATGTTTGTGTTGTATAAGTGGATGGATGGTTGGATGAATAAATAGATGGATGTTTGTGTTGTATGAGTGGATGGATGTATAAATAAATAGATGGATGAATTAATAGATGGATGTTTGTGTTTTATAAGTGGATGGATGGATGAATTAATAGAAGGGTGTGTGTGTTGTATAAGTGGATGGATGGATGAATTAATAGTCAGATGTTTGTGCTGTATAAGTGGATGGATGTATAAATTAATAGATGGATGTTTGTGTTGTATAAGTGGATGGATGGATGAATTAATAGATGGATGTTTATGTTGTATAAGATGATGGATGTATAAATAAATAGATGGATGTTTGTGTTGTATAAGTGGATGGATGGTTGGATGAATAAATAGATGGATGTTTGTGTTGTATGAGTGGATGGATGTATAAATAAATAGATGGATGAATTAATAGATGGATGTTTGTGTTTTATAAGTGGATGGATGGATGAATTAATAGAAGGGTGTGTGTGTTGTATAAGTGGATGGATGGATGAATTAATAGTCAGATGTTTGTGCTGTATAAGTGGATGGATGTATAAATTAATAGATGGATGTTTGTGTTGTATAAGTGGATGGATGGATGAATTAATAGATGGATGTTTATGTTGTATAAGTGGATGGATGTATAAATAAATAGATGGATGTTTGTGTTGTATAAGTGGATGGATGGATGAATTAATAGATGGGTGTGTGTGTTGTATAAGTGGATGGATGGATGAATTAATAGTCGGATGTTTGTGCTGTATAAGTGGATGGATGTATAAATAAATAGATGGATGTTTGTGTTGTATAAGTAAATGGATGGATGAATTAATAGATGGGTGTGTGTGTTGTATAAGTGGATGGATGGATGAATTAATAGATGGGTGTGTGTGCTGTATAAGTGGATGGATGAATTAATAGTCGGAT
Source organism: Danio aesculapii (assembly GCF_903798145.1). Lineage (NCBI taxonomy): Eukaryota > Metazoa > Chordata > Actinopteri > Cypriniformes > Danionidae > Danio > Danio aesculapii. The sequence goes on from NC_079441.1 coordinate 66,065,426, forward strand.
GTTTGTGTTGTATAAGTGGATGGATGAATAGATGGATGTTTGTGTTGTATAAGTGGATGGATGGATGAATAAATAGATAGATGTTCGGAGGCTTTGTACGTACAGTAGAAAGATGATTTGCTTCCACGTTCAGTCTCCTGAAAGAGCGTGAAGAGTGTGTTTCAGAGTCTGTATTGTTGCGTGCCTGCCAAGAGGTTGCAACATAATGCGTAATGAAAAACTCTTTGTAGTCCCCCGTCAGAACAGGGTTTCAATTAATTTCATTAACAATTCTGCACAAACAGAGGAGCAGATGACTCAAATGTCGCTGTATCCGATGACAAACTGGCCAATTGTTTCAGCCCACTGTTCAACTGTCTCCTTTGACTGATGTTTTAAGTGGATGGACAAATTATTGGATGAAAGACCGATGGACAGATGAGTCTTTGGAGTGGTGTGTGGATGGATGTATGGATAATGGAGGGATTATGGGTGGGTGGATGGACAGAGAGAAAGATGGAGCATGGATGTGGTTTGGTGTTCATGCTGAGGGATTGATGGATGGGTAGTTATAGGAGTTGATGGATAGATGAGAGAATGGTTGGGTTGGTGTGTAAGTGGGTGGATGGGTGAATGGATGGATTGATGGATGATAGATGGATGGGTGTTTGGGTTGGTTTATGAGTGGATGGATGGATAAATTAATAGATGGATGTTTGTGTTGGTGTATGAGTGGATGGATGGATGGATAGATGGATGAGTGGATGGATGGATGGATGGATGGATGAATAGATGAATAAATGGATAGTTGTGTTGGTGTATGAGTGGATGGATGGATGAATAAATAGATGGATGTTTGTGTTGTATGAGTGGATGGATGGATGTTTGTTGGTGTATGGATGGATGAATAGATGAATAAATGGATGGATAGTTGTGTTGGTGTGTGAGTGGATGGATGGATGAATAAATAGATGGATGATTTGTGTTGGTGGATGGATGAATGGATGAATAAATAGATGAATGTTTGTATTTGAGTATGAATGGATGGATGGATGAATAGATGAATAAATGGATGGATGGATGGATGGATAAATAAATGGATGGATGTTTGTGTTGTTGTATGAGTGGATGGATGTTTGTTGGTGTATGGATGGATGAATAGATGAATAAATGAATGGATAGTTGTGTTTGTGTATGAGTGGATGAATGGATGAATAAATAGATGGATGATTTGTGTTGGTGGATGGATGAATAAATAGATGAATGTTCGTATTTGAGTATGAATGGATGGATGGATGGATGGATGGATGAATAGATGAATAAATGGATGGATGAGTGGATGGATGGATGGATGGATGGATGGATGGATGTTTGTGTTGTTGTATGAGTGGATGGATGTTTGTTGGTGTATGGATGGATGAATAGATGAATAAATGAATGGATAGTTGTGTTTGTGTATGTGTGGATGAATGGATGAATAAATAGATGGATGATTTGTGTTGGTGGATGGATGAATGGATGAATAAATAGATGAATGTTTGTATTTGAGTATGAATGGATGGATGGATGGATGAATAGATGAATAAATGGATGGATGAGTGGATGGATGAGTGGATGGATGGATAAATAAATGGATGGATGTTTGTGTTGTTGTATGAGTGGATGGATGGATGTTTGTTGGTGTATGGATGGATAAATAGATGAATAAATGAATGGATAGTTTTGTTTGTGTATGAGTGGATGAATGGATGAATAAATAGATGGATGATTTGTGTTGGTGGATGGATGAATGGATGAATAAATAGATGAATGTTTGTATTTGAGGATGGATGGATGGATGGATGGATGAATAGATGAATAAATGAATGGATGAGTGGATGGATGGATGTTTGTGTTGTTGTATGAGTGGATGGATGGATGTTTGTTGGTGTATGGATGGATGAATAGATGAATAAATGAATGGATAGTTGTTGGTGTATGAGTGGATGGATGGATGAATAAATAGATGGATGATTTGTGTTGGTGGATGGATGAATGGATGAACAAATAGATGAATGTTTGTATTTGAGTATGGATGGATGGATGAATAAACAGATAGATGTTTGTGTTGTTATATGAGTGGATGGATGGATGGGATGAATAGATTAATGAATGAATGGAACTTAATTCAACAAACGGACCATCAAAATAAAGTGTGACCCAGTTCAATAACAGTGTTGATGTTACTCCACCTGAACTAACATGTACACAACTGTACTGTACTGAAAAACCATGTGTGCATATTACACTTGCTGTAAATCAAGTTTAAGCAGTATACAATTGAAGCAGTATTGTTTCCTATTTCCAATCTAAAAGCATCAGTTTTGGAAATTCATTCATTCATTTTCTTTTCGGCTTAGTCCCTTTATTAATCTAGGGTAGCCACAGCGGAATGAACCGCCAACTTATCCAGCATATGTTTTTACGCAGCAGATGGCCTTCCAGCTACAAACATCCATACACACTCATTCACACACATACACTATGTACAATTTTAGCTAACCCAATTCACCATTACCGCATGTCTTTGGACTTGTGGGGAAAACCGGAGCACCCTGAGGAAACCTATGCGAACATTGGGAGAACATGCAAACTCCACACAGAAATGCCAACTGACCCAGCCGAGGCTCGAACCAGTGACCTTCTTGCTGTGAGGCGACAGCGCTACCCACTGCGCCACCTCGTTGCCAGTTTTGGAAATTTAATTTTAAAACAAATTCTGCCCTGTAAACAAATGGCTGATTATTTTAATAATTAAAAGAGTCACAATGAAGTTTCTGCTGCCTTTCAGAATCTTTCAGAATGTTTTTAATCATGAGCCGCCGTCTAAAGAATTAAGGAAGTTGCGAAACGCTGTTAGTAATGTTAATGCTGCTTGTTGCAACAGGGCATTATTCCCACGTGTTTGAGCATTTGGAATGGCAAGACTGGACTGCGGGAGGACTAGAATGCAGCCAGATTAGTCTAGACTAGTCTTCCAAATGTAAACAGCACTGTCATGAGACTGATGATGGTTGTTTTTTTATGTAATGTTATTCCACAGCTTATACCTGACAAGGTAATTTGACACTGTTTCTGAGCATTCTGTTAAAAATTACCAACAAATAAATATAATCCAGATCTTTTTGTTTCTGCTGATTCATGTATATTCTGCAGAATTTCGTAAGGTTGCTTTGATATAGCAACATATAGGGCCCTATCATACACCCGGCGCAATGCGGCGCAAGTCCCAACGCAATTGTTGTTTGCTAGTTTCAGCTTTGGCACAAGAGTCGTTTTGACGTTTTGCACCACGCTGTCTAAATGGCAAATGCATTTGCGCTTATATGTGCGCCCATAGGCTTTCTGGTCTAGAAAAGGAGGTGTGTTGAGGCGCCTTGCTGGCGCGTTGCTATTTTGAGGAACTTAAATAGACGGTTCAATAGACCAGATAAAAGCTCCGCCTCGCTTACACATTGCTTAATACACACAGGTTGTACAGCAAAACGCAAATATCTTTACAAATGAAAAAGAATTAAAAGATTAAAATATTACAAAACATATTATTTTCTAGCCTACATAAATATAAAAACCATACATTCATGCCTTCTTCATCTCGGGGGGCTTTTTCAGTTTATTCATAACAATTTGCTTTTGTATAATGTTATCATTATTAGCAGTATTATTCATTATATGCATATTTATATTCATTTTATTAAAAACAAGCTTATATTTGTCCACCTGTCAGGTTTAAGACATATGGGGCACAGCATGTGCATTTGGATATAACTCAGTTTTTTGAACACACTTCGTTATTATTGTTCATTTATTAGTTTGGTGGAAATTAGAACTGAATTTAGAAATAGTTTTGAAACCAATCTTTTGCGATTAATAAACAAAAATAATTATGTATAGGCTAATAGATGTCTGTGCGTACAAGAAGTTTCCCTATCCACGAGAGTGAAAGCGAAAGTAAATAATGAAGAGGCTCATCTTTCATTCTCGCGCTGTAGATGCTCTGTTTAACTGTTTTCTCTCTAGTGAAGTGTTCAGTTTTTCCACTTTCAAAGTCCGTCATGTAAATAGCAAATGCACTATGGAGTGGCACAACTGGCTCTTAAAGGGAATGGGAGATGAGACTCTGATTGGTCTATTCTCAAAACACACCTATAACTCATTAAGAGAATAAGCTCAACCCTGTTAGACCATGCACCACGGCGCAAAGCAGATTTTTCGTCCTTAAAATAGCAAAAGTGGATTCTGACACGCTCTTAATGCGTTTGCGCCCTGCGCCCTGCGCTTTGCACTTTGTGCTTTGCACTTTGCGCATGGATCGGCAAAATAGAGCCCTTAGAGTTTCAGTTTGTTTAATACATCAAATTCACTGCTGTTGTCAATCCATGGACTTATATTTCATATATTCTCTTATTTTTTTCTCCCTGATGACAAAAATGTGTATGTAAAAGTTACAACATACTTTGTGAAAGTAACTCGTATTAAATCTCAGTATTTAGAAGAGTCACAATCACTTTTAAAGGTGTTTTGACAGCTTTGATTTGGGCTTTTAATCAGACGTATACCTTCATCAGTGCACATACTGTACATGGAGCCCATCAGATGTGGTCAATAGAAGCCCACACTGTTTTTCCTTGATGAAAAAAAAATCTTAATTTAATGTTTTCACCATTTAAATAAAAGATTAATAAAGCCGCTTGATTGTAAGCTTGTCGGTTTTAGTAGATGTGACTTTTAAAGGTGTTGTAATGAGGAAATGAAGAAAGATTTATAACTGGCAACTAGATTTACTATGATCTTCTATGTGAAGCTGCTTTGACACAATATACATTGTACAAGCACTATACAAATAAAGGTGAATTGAATTGAATTGAATATTTCAGTGATTTGTTTCTCTTGAAAATGCATGTTTTGTATTTAAAATCAGAAATAAATCGTTTGAAACGGTTGTGCCAAAGATTATGTCACGAGTTTCTTTTTCTGTATCTGTTGTATGGGAACTGTCATTAAGTGTCATTTGCAAAGTTATGTCATTTTAAGTGCAAAAGTGTTTGAGATGTCTTGACAAATACATCAAAACTTCCCTTTGTCATGACATCACCAAAACCTTGTCATAAACCTGTCATAAACATGATTGTCATGAGGCCATTATCAGCAGCTAGCTCTCTGCAACTCTCACATGGTCGCCTCTGAAGCTAAGCAGGGTCAGTACCTAGATGGGAGACCACATGGGAAAACTAGGTTGCTGCCAGAAGTGGCGTTAGTGAGACCAGCAAGGGGCGCTCAACCTGTGGTCTGTGTGTGTGCCAACACCCCAGTATATTGATGGGGACTTTATACTGCTAAGTGAGCACCGTCTTTCGGATGAGACGTTAAGTGGAGGTCCTGACTCTCTGTGGTGTTTAAAAATCCCAGGATGTCCTTCGAAAAAGTAGGGGTTTAACCCCGGTGTCTTGGCCAAATTTGCCCACTGGCCTTCTAACCATTGGCTTTATCACTCTGTCTCCTCTCCACCAATCAGCTGGTGTGTGGTCTGGTGCAATATGGCTGTTGTTACGTCATCCAGGTGGATGCTGCACACTGGAGGGGGATGAGGAGATTCTCCCCAAAATTATGTAAAGCATTTTGAGTGTCGGTATATAAATGTAAGGAATAATAATAATAATAATAATAATAATAATAATAATTATTATTATTATTATTATTATTATTATTATTATTATTATTATTATTATTAATATTATTATTATTATTATTATTGTGTCATGACATTTACAACAGCATGATTGTAATTTTTCTTGACCTCAACTACAGGGGCACAAATTGAATTTGTCATTAAATGTCATCAAATAATAATGACAGTGTTATTTGAGTTTTGAGACTTTTTAGGGGTTTTTCACCTTTAGTGGAAGTTACAGACAGGAAAGTATTGGGAGCAGAGATAGAGGAAGGGTCGGCAAAGGACTTCGAGCCGGGATTTGAACTCGGGTCACCATGATATATGCTATATGACGGCACACTTAACCACTAGGCTATTGGTGCCGATGTTTTGACATTTTTATTAGAAATTTTAATGACAAATTCACTTTGTTCCACTGAAAAAAGTCATCAGATAAATAACTATGCTAACATTTATAATGGCTCCATGAAAATCATGTTTATGACAGATTTATGACAGGTTATTTTGTCTTTGTAATGTCAAGTCGGCATGATTGTTTATGTCAAGTTGTCGTAAAGCCATGGTTTCATCCACGGGTTTCTTTTTCTGTATCTGTTGTATTGGAATGCTCTACCTCATCTGCGTTGTTCGAATGAAATGTATGGTTTGATTTTCAAGGCAAATGAATGCCATTTAGATGCACCAAATCCAAACAAATGCAATTAAACAAAGCCTTCTTCATTTGAATCTATTTCAATGGCATTTATTACTCATTGGTTGTCTCGTTTTCATTCCAGGAAATTCTCTCTGATGCAGGGAGTGTCTGCATACAAAATGCTCTGCAGTTTTCTGCTTCATAGGTCAGACACCGGTTTATGTTGTTTCTGTGGCTATGCTCACTCCCATCAAAATTTGTGCAAATTTGTTTAAGAATTTGCTTGCATCATTTGACACATCTGGACCCTTAACTGGAGTAAATATTGAAACCTATGCCATGTAACATTTTTTGTTGTTGTTTTTAAGGGGTCGTATCATATGCAAGAGCTCATTTACTGTAGATTTACCAATGTATGCCTAAATAAAACCCAAGACATTAGAGGATTATTACGGCTAGCGGGCTGCGCATAATGTCTTGGAGAGTGATGTCATGTCCTGCTCTGCAGTAACTCATGAATGCTTGTTTTTCTTTTTTCACAGATGTTATTCAGCATGATCGTTTTTGCTCTATTTTTGTTTGTTCATGTATTTCCACAGAATCCCAACTGCTTTTTTTTGTCGTAATGATAGACAATGCTCTGTGAAAGATTAAAAACATAAACTATTTGAAAGATAAGACTGTCATGAAACCTTTATAATCAAAACGCATCATGGATACAAGTTAGAATGTATGCAAGCTTATGACAACTGTCAATAAAGGCTGTTTTATACTTCTGCGTCAAGCCTGTGGTCCGGCGCAGCCTTCACGCGGTCGCATACCCCTCGCTGTGGCTGATGCACACCTCTCAAAAAATGTAACTACACGTCGCAATGATGCATAGCACAAGCTTTGTGATTGGTCGGTTTGGTAGCGGTGATGAGCATGGGTGGTGCTAAGAGCATTGAGCCCAATGGAGCGAGTGTTTACAAGTGTCGAGTCCCATGAAGGAGCTCCAGATGCTCCAGAGCTCCTTTTGTTTTGTGTTTACCTGATGATTAACGTTGGTGCACGTCCGCCGGTTCCCGCCTCTGAATGAGCGAGTTTTATGACCTGTTTCCACTGAGAGGTACAGTACGGTACGGGTCAGCTTTATCAGGCTTGCGTTTCCACTAACAAGGGTACCCTTTTGGTGGGCTTGGTATACGACAAAGTTTCAGTCGACGTCATTCTCGCTCGAATAAATGTCTACAGTACAGTACAGGTCGTTCACATATCATATGAGAAGCACTTTTCACAAATCAGATGCTTTATACACATAAATACTTGTGTATAAATGTTCATTACTAACTTTTTAATGAACATAATTTAACTGCAGATCAATGACAGTGCGAAACAGCCTACTGTAACGTCTGCAATGCTATAAAATAAATAAATGCAACATATATGAACACATACAGACCCTTACAGTCTCTGATAGTTATCAATTACAGAAAAACTACACACAACAGACATTTAGTCCTTATTTAGGTTCAAAAACAACACGAAATATAGCCCACAGTCAGTGCAAACCTCTCATCTGTGTTTGTAATCTTCACCAGCACATGTAACCTCTGTTAGAGAGTAATTCTGTCATTCCAAGTTCATCATAGTCCAAGAGGTAATGATAAACATGGCAGTTTGTTTATGATTCAGGTTGCTGAAACTATTTGCTCCAGTGTTTTGTCGGGCTTCTCCTTTGTTTTTTCGTGCTTCACTCTCGCGTTTGTCCTTTTCTTTTCTGAAAGGATCAGATGTCTGAGACACTTCAATAATCATACACACGTTACTATCATCAGCTCAAGAAGTTTATTATATCAAATATAGACGCGATCGCAAGCTCCCTGGAGAAAGCCAAAACCGCTCGCACTTTTAGACGGCCTCGTAAAACAACAACAGGACACGGCAGATTTTGTTCTTCTTGGCTTTGTGGCTGTACATCAAGAGAACGACATGGTTTGTTTGAGCTCGGGTCAACCATGGCTCGTTATTATATGCATGTAGTATTACGGTGTAATGTCTCAGCTGCGTATTTAAAACATGCCGTTTCCTTTGTTTTCATTCTGGCTAGCTCCACGAGATCGTGATGTATCTCTGTAACCAATCAGCGTTCAGCTGCGCATGTAGCTCCACCTTTTGGTACCCTTTCTCGTGTTTGGTACCCTTTCGAAAAAATGGTACGGTACGGTTCAGTACGCCTTTTGACAGTGGAAATAGCCATAAAAGCATACTGAACTGAACTGTACCACTCAGTGGAAATGGGCCATTAGCTACTTGTGCATTAAGGTAGTGTTCAGAAAAAACAAAACACTTGTGAAGTAACTCAACACAGAGAACCATAACATTACCTGCTACCAGCTAGCGTTTCAGAAGTGTTATTGCAGAGCAACACAAACAGCACGCAGAAGTATGAATGCAAGACTATGCACAATGCATGCGCCCTGGGTCACACCGATCACTCGACGCAGAAGTATAAATCAGCCTTAAGTGTCATTCGCTCAGTTATATCATTTTAAATGCAAAACTGACACTGTTTGAGATGTCTTGACAAATTTATCATAACTTGTCTTTGTCATGACATCTTGACATTACCAAGACCACATAACTTGTCATAAATCTGTCATAAACATGATTGTCATGAGGCCATTATAATTGTGTCATGAGTTTTGCAATACCATGATTGTCATTTTTTTTACCTCACCTACAATGGCACAAATTGAATTGAATATTCATGATGATGTCAAATAAAATTGACTGACAAAGTTTTGACACTTTTAATGAGAAATTGTTATGAGAAATTCAGTTTGTTCAACCGGGAAAAAAAATGATCAGAAAAATAATCATGCTAACAATTCTAATGGCCTCATGACAGTCATGTTTATGACAGATTTATGACAGGTTATGTTGTCTTGGTAATGGCAAGTCGTCATGACAAACACAGACTGTGATTGTTTACGTCAAGTTGTAATAAAGGCATCTCAAAAGCTACGTTTTCATCCAAAGATGTGAATTAAATATATGCACAGAACTAGAATATTGCATAAAAGATTAGCAAATAATCCATTGTTTCCATCCAATGAGTCAAACTGGTGCCAAAATATCAAAACCGAAAATGGAATTTGCTGCGCTAGGTGAAGCTACATGAGTCTTTTCATTATTTAATAAATCAGTTGTGCCTTAGAAGATAATGCCAACAAGCAAAGAACGAGTGGTGGTGTTTGGTGGTGTGAGACAAGGAGCGCACAGGCTCTGGAGGTAATGATAACTTTAAAATAATACTGAAACGGTAAGGCATTTTAGAATGACTAAAACAACATTTCAGATGTTTTACAATGTGGTCAGCTCCTGGTTTGTCCATTAGTGCATCGAATAACCCAGATTTTAATCATCACATGATCCCTTATAACAAAATCGCATGACTTTTTTTGTTGCGAATATTGTCATTTATTCGGTAATAGTGTTTCCATCATAGTTGATGCACATTCTTTTCTTATAAAATAAAAAGTTTGTCCTACTCGCCTTTTTATGTACATTTTCAAACTCATCTTGGCATTTTCATCAAGTATTTTTATGCACTAATCCAAAATGCGCTTAAAAATAGGTGGATGGAAACATAGGTATTGTCAACTTTGCATTTAAAATGACATGACAGCTGTTATAAAGCTGTCATAAAATCTCCTTTATATTGATAGATAAAGGAGTTATGACAATCTTATGATCACCCCCTTCAAGTAAAGTATTATCACTAAGAAAGACAATAAGAAATGATGACAAATGTCTTGATTTAACTGGGACTCGCATTGATACCAATGCCTTTGTTAACTGTCTGATTGTACACACTACAGATGCCTCGTCCGCCTCTTCTGCTATGAGCTCTGGAAGTCCGCGGAGTGCTTTTCCCACCTCAGCATCAGAACGAAGCACCGCACACGACAGCGGCTCATCAGGAGATGTCAGCAGTCGAAGGAAATCGGAGGCTGTGGAAAACAAGCCCTCTGGCCGAGATAAAGGTGTCCAGCAGACCCAGATGACCCCCTCCAAACGGCCTGTCCTCAACATCTCGCCTCCACCCGAGGACCTGTTCGATGACAGCCACATGTCCTGCCAGGATGAGCTGCTTCTCGACTCGGAGCAGAGCAGCAGCATCTGGATTGAGAACTCAGTGTCTAACTTCAGCATTGTGAGCTCCAGCTCCTACAACGACAACACTGAAGTGCCCCGCAAGGCCCGCAAATGTACCCCGCGACAGAAGCCCGGACCGAAGCCAGTTTCTGCTGAGGAGGCCAGCATGGATGTCTTTGATGCGGACAGTGCCAAAGGTCCACACTTTGTGCTTTCACAACTCGGCCCAGACAGCAAGACCTCTTCGAAAGCAAGGTGAGCCATTGAGTACCATGTTGTAAAAATAAGTCTCTGATGTCCCTAGAGTGTACATATGAATTTCAGCTCAAAATACCCTACAAATCTTTTCATAACTGCTCCTTTTAGGCATTGATCTAAACTGTGCCATTTTTAGTGACTGTTGCTTTAAATTCAAATGAGATTGAGCTCATTTTAGCAGAGCTACACATACCTATGTGTCAGCATAGTGGCAGTTTCAAAACTAACGTGATCTGTGTGAAAAATTTTAAGTGTCAATAGAAGTGTCCCAGGGGAGGTACTGAATTACTACGGAATTCATTTGTGCATCCTAAAACTCAACATTCATAATGCCTCTTATGGCTCGTTTCCACTGACTGGTACGGTACGGTTCGGTTTGGTACGGGTCACTTTTATCAGGCTTGCGTTTCCACTAACAAGGGTACCCTTTTGGTGGGCGTGGTGTATGACAGAAAGTTTCAGTCGACGTCATTCTAGCTCAAGGAAATGTCTAAAATAAAGCTGTATGGGTCGCTCACATATCATATGAAAAGCACTTCTCACAAAACAGATGCTTTACACAAATAAATACTTGTGTAGAAATGTTTATTACTAACTTTTCAATGAACATGAGTTGATTATAACTGCAGATCAAAGACAGTGCGAAACAGCCTACTGTAACGTCTGTAATTATATTAAATAACTAAATACATGAACATATATAAACACATACAGCCCCTTACAGTCTCCGATATGTTACCAAATACAGAAGAACTACACACAGCAGACATTTCGCCCGTATTTAGGTTCAAAACAACTGAAATTATAGCCTACAGTCAGTGAAAACCTCTTATCTGTGTCTGTAATCTTCAGCAGCACATGTAGCCTCTGTTAGAGAGTAATTCCGTCATTCCCAGTTCATATTAGTCCAAAATGTGAAGATAATAAGTTAGTTAAACATGGCATTTTGTTTGCGTTTGTTGAAAAAATAATGTGCTCCTTTTTTCCCGGCTTCTCCTTTGTTTCTTCACGCTTCACTCTCGCGTTTGTCAGTGTCTGACAGGATCAGGTTTCAAAAGCACGTCAATAATCAAGCGCAGGTTATTATCATCAGCTCAACAAGTTTGTTATTTCAGATATAATGTTGGACGCACGCGAGCGCTATCAAGAAAGCGAAACCCCTCGCGCCTCAGACTGGCTTGTAAAAAACTACGGGGCACAGGGTAAATCTGCTCTTCTTCTTGGATTTGTGGCTGTCCATCAAGATGACGACAAGGTTTGTTTGAGCCCAGATAGATCGACCATGGCTCGTTATTATTTGTATTTTTAATTCCGCTAAAATCTCTCGCTGTGTTTTTCAAACATGGCGGCCTTTTTGTTTTCATTCTGGCTTGTTGCGTAAGCGAATGACGTATCTCTGTAAACCAATACCGTTCAGCTGCGTGTGTGGCTCCGCCTTTTAGTACCCTTTCGCAGCGTTCAGCTGCGTGTGTGGCTCCGCCTTTTAGTACCCTTTCGCAGCGTTCAGCTGCGTGTGTGGCTCCGCCTTTTAGTACCCTTTCGAAAGGGTGCCGAAAAAGTGGTACGGTACGGTTCGGTTCGATACGCTTTTTGACAGTGGAAACGGCCATAAAAGCATACCAAACCAAACCGAACCGTACCACTCAGTGGAAACGGGCCATTAGTCACTGACATTATCTTCGGCAGGTATGGTACAAAAACTAATGGCGGACGGCTGCTTCTCACTTAGGGCTGTCTATGATAATGAGAGAGAGATCGTCACTAATGTACAACATCAAATTCTCCAAAACCTTTTGTCAAGCTTACGATTAAGGCCCAATCCCAATTCTACCCCTTAGCACTTCCACTTACCCCTACCACTCGTTTTGCGCGTGCACGCCAAGGGGTAGGGGTGTCCCAATTCTCTTCTACTTGAAGCCGTAGGGCTAAGGGGGAAGGGGTGAATAGTCCTTCAAACGAAGATTTTTCAGGACAACACTCAAAACCAAGGGGTAAGAAAATTTCCCAGAATACACCAGCCACAGCGGTAGCATTGTTGAACCTGGAAGTATGGAGATCCACAAATTAGTATTTTTTGTCATTATTATGATTTTTTACAACAAACAAGCATGTGTTTTAATATATTCATAACTGCATTCGTGTTTTACAGTCATGCTTAAAAGAAAACACTAAATTTCGCGATCTATAATCCCTAATAATACCTCCTGTACAGCAGTCCCACAACATTCTGACACTCGATGACACTCGAATACCCTGTCAGAAAACTCTAATGGCTGGGAATGAGCTTTTTACAGTGTCTGCTATAATGTTAGTGTTGTTTTTGGTGAGTTTACACTGATGAATATGGCCACTGTGTAAATACCCAGTACAGTTACGATCTTATTGCCACATTAGATCATTATGATAACATAATATATGCCTTCAATGATTTCTTGAAGATAAATACCAAAAAATAATACAACTGGAATAACTACAGCAGTCGCAATCGTCTGATCTCATATGAAGCAAGAGATCACGATGACATATTATGGTGTGTGCATGTGCTGTAGCGCTGTTCCAATTCTTAGGGGTAAATTTTGAAGCCCTTCCCTATAACCCTCGGTTGTAAGGGCCAAGGGGAAGGGGTAGGGGTATAAAAATAGAATTGGGATTGGGCCTAAATATCAAATTTGGTATTACCAGTGAAATTTAGACCCAATCCCAATTCTACCCCTTAGCCCTTCCCCTGTCCCAATTCTCTTTAGCTTGGGTATACGACTTGGGGATTAAGTATCCTCAAAATGTGTCCCTATAACTAAAATCATTCTCATTTCATATGGTGCAAAAATGGCAAAAGGTTGATACTTGCGTAGTCCTAGGATTAGGTATTGGCCGATATAAGATTCTGTCGGTATGATAACCTTGGATGAAAATATCACGGTTTCACGATATTGTAATTACTGCTCTAAAATATGTTCTTATTAAATGTCTGGGTTAAAAACAAAAATGTCTTTCTCATTTGAACACAATACATTTTAAAATATTTTGGAGCAGTAAACATGTCAGGCTAAATAACTCAAATGAATCATTGGCTTCTGCTGTCTTCATTAGTTTCAAAACCACAGATTTATTTACAATTTAAAATGGCCTCTTCGGATATCTTTTCTGCTGGAGATACTATTGTCCTAAAAAGGTGAGACCAGGCAATTGAAATAATGGCTCAGAAAACTCAAATGTGATTTTCATAAGCAATATTTGTTTCTTAGCCCTGATGGACCACAAGTATTGGCTCTCAAAGGTGGGGTACTGTCTTGTCAGTATCCTCAGAAAAGTGAAGGGAAAGAACTGAAGATTGTGGTGCAGCCTGAGACTCAGCACAGAGCGCGTTACCTGACTGAAGGCAGCCGAGGGTCGGTCAAAGACCAAACACAGCAGGGGTTTCCTACTATCAAGGTGGGTCACACATAGAAAATCAAAAGAATGCTTTTTCACAATAAAATAGTAAAAGATTTTTCCTTTCTTTTTTTGGATCCTGAAACAAAAATTGTTAAGCTTTCCCATCGCATTTCCAGTTTCCAGATCAGCTGCTAAATTCAGTTCTGCTTTCCAGTGAAAGCTTGTGCTCATCCAGTGAAATAAATCACAATTATTACACTGTTTAAGTGACCAAATACATGTTCTTACACATATGAGAATTAAAGTATCAGATATTTTAAAGTATTATTAGGGTGTTTGTCAATATTTGCAGAAAAGAGAGAGAAAAACCCCCCCGAACATATGCTTATATCATTTGTGCTGCGGTGTCACATGATAAAGCCGACATGACAATAAATAGTCAGGAAATGTTCATTTTTGGGTGAATTATGCCTTTAAGTATGTGCATGTTTTATAGCAAATACACTCACTGCCCACTGTATTAGGTACACCTTACTAGTACAGTGTTGGACCCCTTTTGCTATCAGAACTGCCTTAATCCTTCTTGGCATAGATTCAATAAGGTACTGGAAATATTCCTCAGAGATTTTGGTCCATGTTGACATGATAGCGTCACGCAGTTGCTGCAGATTTGTTGGTAGCATATCCATGATGCGAATCTCTTGTTCCACCACATCCCAAAGGTTCACTATTGGATTGAGATCTGTTGACTGTGGAGGCCATTTGAGTTCAGTGAACTCATTGTCATGAACAAGAAACCAGTCTGACAGGATTCACGCTTTATGACATGGCGCATTATCCTGCTGCCATCAGAAGATGGGTACACTGTGGTCAAAAAGGGATGTACATGGTCAGCAACAATACTCAGGTAGACTGTGGCGTTGATATGATGCTCAATTGGTACTAATGGGCCCAAAGTATGCCAAGAAAATATCCCCCACACCATTACACCACCACCAGCAGCCTGAATCCTACAAGGCAGGATGGATCCATGCTTTCATGTTGTTGATGCTAAATTCTGACCCCACCATCCGAATGTTGCAGCAGAAATTGAGACTCATTAGACCAGGCAACGTTTTTCCAATCTTCAATTGTCCAGTTTTGGTGAGCCTGTGTGAGTTGTAGTCTCAGTTTCCTGTTCTTAGCTGACAGGAGTGGCACTCGGTGTGGTCTTCTGCTGCTGTAGCCCATCCTGCTCAAGGTTGGACATGTTGTGCATTCAGAGTTGCTTTTCTGCATACCTCAGTTGTAATGAGTGGTTATTGGAGTTACTGTTGCCTTTCTATCAGCTGGAACCAGTCTGGCCATTCTCCTCTGACCTCTGGCATCAACAAAGCATTTGCGGCAACAAAACTGCCGCTCACTGGATATTTTCTCTTTTTCAGACCATTCTCTAAAGATGGTTGTGTGTGAAAATCCCAGTAGATCAGCAGTTTCTGAAATACTCAGACCAGCCCGTCTAGCACCAACAACCATGCCATGTTCAAAGTTACTTAAATCACCTTTCTTCCCCATTCATATGCTTATCTTGACCATGTCTACATGCCTAAATGCATTGAGTTGCTGCCAAATGATTGGCTGCTTAAAAATTTGCGTCAACCAGCTGTTGGACAGGTGTACCTAAAGGGCCGGTGAGTGTATATATAGGCGTCTTCTGTACTTGTTCTTTCCATTACATTTACAGTGGTTGATAAGGCACAACTCTTAGACTAATGGTTTGGATGTTGCATTATACAAAAGCTAAATATTTCAGTAATTGATTCTATTGTGAAGTACTCCTCTATGTTTATGGTGTGGATCTCACTTCTTACTGTTGATGTTTGGATGGATGAATGTTACTCTGATAACCACACATTTTCTCGATCCTCTCAGCTTGAGGGTGTGAAGGAGTCAGTGGTCATGCAGATCTTTGTGGGCAATGATGCCGGACGTGTGAAGCCTCACGGGTTCTACCAGGCTTGCAGAGTCACTGGCCGAAACACAACCGCTTGCAGGGAAGTGGACATCGAAGGCACAACAGTCATCGAAGTGCCAATGGATCCCAGCAGCAACATGACTCTGCCGTATGTAAACTTTACCCAAACCTACATTTCAAGCTAGAAATCCGTCAGAGTGGTTGGAAGTATTGATATTGACAGACGGGTGTCTCTACAGTGTGGACTGTGTGGGGATCCTGAAGCTCAGGAATGCCGATGTGGAGGCCCGTATCGGGGTGGCCGGGTCTAAGAAGAAGAGCACCCGTGCCAGACTGGTGTTTCGAGTCAACATCCCACGCCCCGATGGCTCTGCGCTCACGTTACAGACCTCGTCGTCTCCCATACTGTGCAGTGAGTGGCTTTGGGTTATTCATAGCATCTCCCTGCTGGCGAGCCCAGCTGGTGCTCTCATCACATAGGAGAGGTAGGGATTAGAGAAGGGGATAATGAATGTTTATATTATTAAGGCCATAGAACCCAAAAAAATAGAGGAGAGAATGAGTCAGGCAGAACATCAGGTGCTTACCGAACAGGGCTACTAGGTCTGTGATGAATTGTACTGCTTTGTTGTTAAATGTAATTTCCGTGTTGCCAGAAAATAGGGGGAAAATTCCAGGATGATTACTTAAGTTCTACTGACACCATCTGAAGCTTTCTGGCAGGTACCATAGAAAATTAATTTGCAATAATAAGGAAAGACTATACATTTGTATTATTGATTTTCATACATTTAGCATATTATTTTTATTCTATCTCTAAATTCACTTAATATCAGACCTACAGTGTGGTGTTGTTCAAACTGAACACTGAACAACTGAAATTAATACTGAAGTTATATTTACTTCAACATTTAATGGTGCTGTATGTAAGTTTTTGACTCTTCTAAAGCATAAAAATACCATAATATGTTTGCAGATATTTAAGAAACTTGCTAAGTAAACATTCTTGTTTATCTGAAAAACAATGCTGAAATCAGATTTTCTGCTTTGAAATTGTGCTTTACGTGCTGGAACGACTGTCTTTGTTTTGGTTCTGTTTACCCGCCCAATGCCAGTTTAGCCAATTATATTTTTAGCACCCTGAATTGCCTTGGTGGAAAACCGCATATTTCATTCATTCATTCAGTCAGGAAGGCTCTTAAAGTATGCGTGACTGAAATGAGACCTCCAGTGGATGGTAGCAGACTCCGAAATGAGACGCAGATTCAGAGTTCCACATGAGGTTATTAATTAGCAAATGATATAAATATTACGAACGTAAACATTAGGTGAGTAGGTTACATTGTAACCCCGTGTCCTAACGACTTTACATGATAAGATTTGCATTGATACGTTATTTTCTTTTTGCACCACATGACAGAAATTTAAATACAGCCATTCCGAAGCACAGAATAGTGCACTCACTGCACTCCAGCAAAATGGTAAAGTTTATAATCTAATTAATTCATGTTAAACCTCTTTAAGATTATTAAATGTAGATGCTGAATCACTGGTATGTGGTGCCTTGCTCTGAGTCTCAGTTCAAAAGTTCAAATTCAAACAGTTTATTTTATTTTCAAGATCTGAGGTGAACTATCTGCTGCTGCTGCTGCTGCTTTCAGTAGAATGGCAATAAAAATGGTATTCAAACTCACATTGTTAGCATTTAACACTGAATAAAGCACATGAGGTGTACCTGAGGGGATTCAAATGTACCTGAGCTGCAAGAAATAGAAGCCATTTCTAAAATATAAATTGCAGGTGTTGGTTAGGACAAAAACTATCGCATACCGTTGCTTCTATTTAGAGCACGACTTAAATCAGCCTTTAGGCTCAATAGTCAGACAC
This sequence comes from Danio aesculapii, assembly GCF_903798145.1. NCBI lineage: Eukaryota > Metazoa > Chordata > Actinopteri > Cypriniformes > Danionidae > Danio > Danio aesculapii. The sequence continues at coordinate 66,083,366 of NC_079441.1, forward strand.
ACTCCTGTTGATGTCGTCAATCTGGCAACCTTCGCTTGTGTGTGTTTTGAACCATGGCTGCAATACCTAATTCAACCACTAGGTGTCATACATGCATACATGGAGTACACACTGCACCTAAAGTGCACCAATTTAACTTTTCGAAACTTATCTTCAATCCAGTGAGTAATTTAACTGTTTGACTGTCTTAAAAGATCAAAGCTTCTTTTTTTTTTAAGGAATCAGTTCTAAACCACGAGTCATCCAGGAATTCCATTTCCACAGTGGATCTATGTAGTTATTAAGTTTGGTTATGACATAATTGTTGGTGTGTTTGTGGCACATGGCACACTATTATGTTATGTAAAAGGTCACTTCCGGGATGAGTGGGAGTTGTTGTTTTTCGTTGTGATTGGCCATGGTGGTCATACAATAATAGATGAGTGTGAAACTGTTGTTCTTATTTAGTAACATGTAGATCCATAACATTTGCATCATTCATTGATTTTCCTTCGACTTAGTATTCATCCTTTATTGTCAGGGGTAGCCCCAGCAGAATGAACTGCTATCCTATCCAGCAGTTTTACACAGCGGATGCCCTTCCAGCTGCAACCCAGTACTGGGAAACACCCTTACACTACGGCAAATTTATTTTATTCATTTTACCTATACCGCATGTCTTTGGACTGTGGGGCAAACCGGAGCACCCGGAGGTAACCCACAATCATCACAGGGAGAACATGCAAGCTCCACACAGAAATGCCAACTAACCAAGCCGGGACTCGAACCAGCGACCTTCTTGCTGTGAGGCGACAGTGCTAACCACTAAGCCACCATGTCGCCCCCACATTTGCATAATGCCAGTCATAAATGCCAGTTTTGCATCTATGATATGGACTCTCATACCTACAGGCTTATACATTCAAACGCTGACATCTGAGCATAGAAACAATCCCTTCACTTACATCTGCAAAACATATTTGTGCATAAATATGCAAATTGATTAGCGCTTTTCACAATAATTATCATTCCAAAGCTTTAAAAAGATGCACGATATTACATTACAGTCAAAATCAGAAAGAGTTAGGGTGTTGTGTATAGGGTGGACAGTGCAACTGTGAAGCATATACATAGTTAGCCTGCAGTTGTAGAATATGATGTACTTTTTCAACACATGCGATATCTGTGTAATATATTTTCAATAGAGTGATCCGATCATTAAATTAAGAACACTTTTGTATTGTGTAATGCATAAGAGTTTGAACCTGTCACCTATAATACACTCATGCAAACATATATGATCTCTAATGTACCACAATCTAAGTTAAAAACTTAGCAGTAAGAAACACTTGCATGCCCTGCTTGTGAAGGAGGTTGGGTTGATCAACTAGTTCTTCCAATGTTTCATCATCAAACGTGAGCTCAAATTGACAGTATAATCAATACAATAGTTACACTGTTAAAATACAATAGTTACAATAGAATAGTAATACAATCAGGGCTTGACATTAATTTTTATGATCACCAACCACTGTGGCTAGTAGTTTTACAACATTACTAGCCACTCGCCATTTTCACTAGCCACATTTTTTGTTGTTGGGAAAACATACTTTATATCCATACGTTTAACTTTTTTGCTAGAATTACTTGAATTAGACTTTGTGTTATGTCCACATGCCTCTTCATTCATTTCACTTTTTTGTGTATGAACGTACTTAATGAGCAACAAATGGGTTGTGGTTTCATAGTGTCGCATTGCAAACTGTTTTTTTTTTTATTTCACAAGACTTTTCAGGGCTCAACACTAAGGATTTCCCAAATTTATCTCTGACCACACCAAAAATAAATAAATAATTATTTCTTAGTCACAAATGTTAAATAACATGTCAAAACATGCCAAATATATCTGTATACATGCTATTTTATTCCACAAAACCTTTCTCATTTATATATATATATATATATATATATATATATATATATATATATATATATATATATATATATATATATTACTGCCATGTATCTAAAACCATGCACAGTAACCTAGTCTGTCCAGGCTAAAGGTCTCTCAGATCTAACTACTCATACATGGGAAGTTAATCTCCTATTAAAGTAATGTTATTGTAAACATGATAATTAAACCATATTAACAAAAATAACCCTAAGCAAAAGAACGCAGGTGAAACACGCACACGGGTCACATTAGGTGCATAATCTGTTGTGTTCATAGAATAGTTCAAACAAAACCGGCAACCGCTGCTGCTTACAAAAAGACATGCTTCAAAAACATCGGGTATCTATTTTATAGAGAACCGATAACAGCAGTTGCATTTCCAGGCACGGTTGCTTCGTGCCAGGAAACGGGAGCGCGCATCACATCACTTGTCCGCGCGAGTGATCATCCTCTCATTTGGTATTCACCTGCTTTCTTTTGCTCGCGCGAACGCTATTTTTGTCGGTCATGGTGCTTCTCGATTCTAAGATGACATTTAAACATATGTTGGGCCATCTTTATTGTCGAACCCTGCTTTTAGGAAAACTATCATTTTAAAATGATCTTCAACCAGCCAAAGTGACTAGTGAGCAGGGGCGTAGCAACCGGGGGGGATCGGGGGGATCCGTCCCCCTCACTTTTAGAGACAGACTATTTAGAAACAGGTGATTAATAATGATATGAACGTATGATCTCATACAGCCCCAACCCCCCCCCCCCACTTTTAAAATGTATGCTACGCCCCTGCTAGTGAGAGTGGTTGTCTAACCCGCCACAGCTGAAATCTACCCGCATTTGGCGTGTTGGCGGTTGTTAATGTAAAGCCCTGAATACAATACAATAGAATACAATACAATAGTTGTAATAGACCGTTGTCCTGCGAGACAAGACATTGCGTTCTTCTGTATGTCCACACATGTAGCAGAATGACAATAAAGCTTGACTTGAGTTGACTTGCTTTAAATTGCATAATAGATTTACTTTTAAAATATTGTAGATGAATACAATTTCATTTATTTATAATCCATTTGGTTGTCATTCATTCATACATTTTCCTTAGTGCCTTTAGGGGTTTAATAGGGGTTTATTATTACATTTATTAGGGGCAGCGGAATTAATGATTCCGGCATCTGTTTTACGCAGCGTATGCCCTTCCAGCTGCAACCCAGTACTGGGAAACACCCATACATTCTCACACTCATACACTACGGCCAATTTACTTCATGTCTTTGGACTGTGGGGGAAAATTAAGCACCCGGAGGAAACCCACGCGAACACAGGGAGAACATGTTAACTCCTCACAGAATTGCCAACTGGCCCAGCCGGGACTTAAACCAGCAACCTTCTTGCTGTGAGGCAACAGTGCTAACCACTGGCACCCCCCATTTTGTTGTAGTATATGTAATTAGACTTTTCTTCCATAGTTCAGTTCACTCAGGCATATATCATCACTCTCACCAAATTAATTGGTCAGTGATTGCATGAACAATCTTGTCTCAACCTGATTGATCCTAGCAGTATCATCATTTATATTGGGAAAGTAGTACATACATAAAAAGTGAATAAACACATCTGTAATCTGGGTTGATGACGGTAAACCAAGTGTACTCACATGTGACTTAGGTAAACGCATTTAAATGCACTTTACTGCAATTTAAATGTCTTTTGAAAGTGAAATCAACCAAGAATAAAATGCAACTCTGTCATAATTTAAATCCTGTTTTGGAACAAAGCGAACAATCTACGTATCTGAAAATGCCCTGTAACATAGCTTTAAAAGCAAGAATTACGCACTTGCCTAATTTTCTAGGCAAACGCTTTTCTAGTTATGCATTACTAGCATAATACTAATGCCTTTTCCTGGTATTCCTGTTTGGATAAAAAACTAAATTAACCTTTATTTCCGTAGTCACAACCTGACCTAGCGATATATGGCTGTGTTGGCCCACACATAATGTTAGGAAACTAAATATATAGTCACGTTCTGCTGCACAGAAACATTGTTACCTGGTTGTCTAATGGTCTCTTTCTCTCTCTTCCTCCGATTGGTTTGGTTTTCTTTATAGCCCAGCCTGCAGGAGTACCTGAGATTCTCAAGAAGAGTTTACACAGCTGTTCGGTTAAAGGGGGGAATGAAGTCTTTATTATTGGAAAAAACTTTCTCAAAGGAACCAAGGTCATATTTCAGGAGAACGCTTCAGGTATCTTTACATGTGAAAAGTTTCATGTTGCTTTTCCTAGCTCTTGCACTGTTTAACCTCTGGCTGTTTGATTGTAGCAGATGATAAGTCCTGGAAGGCAGAGGCTGACATTGACATGGAGTTTTTCCATCAGGTAAGCCATGGCATCTGCTCTATTATTTGACTGTGTGGGATGATCAAGCACTGTAAAAATAGAGGCAGATTTACACAGGTCACAGATATCTGTGTCCCCAATTGTTGCCTGACATTTAGAATGAACTGCAGAATGTTGACCTAGATACACAAAAGTTCGTAATAAAGATTTAAGTTCTTTTTGAGTGATTGTTTTTGTATATATCAGTCTTTAAAAGAATTGATGCACTAATGCTTGCACATTTTGAATTAGCAATTCTTTTGCAGGCAATTTTGGTTAATCATGTCAAATATGGTCTATATTACGTCTTGAAGTGTTCCTGTAAAGTACACAAATCATCAGATTTTACACAGTTATTACAAAAACTGCAGAAAAAAGTGTGCACTCTCTAAATATTTGACTTTGTCCGTTTTAGAATCATCTTATTGTCAAAGTCCCTCCATATCAAAATCCAGATATCACATCTCCTGTATCTGTTGGTATCTATGTTGTCACGAATGCTGGACGTTCACATGATGTTCAACAATTTACATACACTCCAGAGCCAGGTCAGTTTTATCTCCACTACATTTTCCCAAATCTGCTCCTGAAAGCACACTAGCAGTTCACATTCTGGATGTTTCCCTTATCTTACCAAACCACTACTACTCAAGTAACATGAGATAATGACTGATCTCAATTTTTTCAGCGGTCGATTCTTCTGTAAAAAAGGAAGACTTGCCTCCAGTGACACCTTGTTGTTTTGAACAAATTAAAGGTAAGCAGTCATCCATGTGAATATTAGAATAGAATACTGTTTCCTAGTGTGTTACCTGTAATTGTAACTAGCATTAAGTCTGTTGTTTAATATAGTAATTGAGACTGCCGTGATGACACCAGGCTTACCTCTTGTTAAACGAGAAGAGGCCACCCCGATGGAGGTCACCAGTAACCCCTCGGCCTTCAAGGTTTGTACAAATCACAAGACAGAAACCCTTCAAATAAATCAGTACTGCAACAAGAATTTTGGTATAATTCGATAAAATCCATATATTTGTCGTTCACAACTCAGCAGACCTCTGAAGTCATCAATTCAGCCCAGCAAGCCTTAGACATGAGTACTGAGATCTCCACCAATAACTGCAAATTTTCCAGTCCATTGGCACACCCAACAAGAGAACAAGATCAATCTCAGAATTCAGTCTTTTCCAACAAAGAACCTTTCAGCACCATCCAGGAACAGAATCTAGCATCCAGTGGCTCTTTCCATGTGCCTAATAAATCTCTTCTCCAGCAAGGAGTTCAGCCATTCCTCCTGGAACACAGAGACAGTCTTGGACAGGAGATGCCAGGCAGCAGTGGCAGTTCAGTAGTGGGTCTTTCCCAATTAGATGACAATCCGCAGCAACAGCTCTCTCTTCTACCCCCAGATGAGGTGGCCCAACTGGAGCAGGCCGTGCGGCAGCTGCAAGCGAAAGGATACTGCGGCATACAACTCCAGAGTGAGAATTCACTGTCTAAGCAAAGACAACATCAGCTTCAACAGCAGCAACAGCAAATCCAACAACAGCAGCATCAAATCCACCAACAACAGCAGCAAATTCAGCAACAGCAGCAGCACATCCAGCATCAAGAGCAGCAAATCCAGCTGCAGCAACATCAGCACCATCAGCAGCAAGCTCTGGAGAACCTTCAACATCAGCTCTTTCAGCCCCAGGTTCAAATTCACTGTAGTTCAGAGCAGCAGAGCTCCTCCCAGGGTATGGTGCAGAATGGAAGTTCCCTTTTCCAGCCCACCCCATCCCAACAACAACAGCAGCAGCAGCAGCAGGCAACCTTGTTCCAACAAGGAGCTGGGTTTCTTCAGCAGCAACCCAGTCATTCCTCTCCTTCCATGTTCCACAACACTACAGCCATGACAGAAGCTCAAAGCCCTCAGGAGTCTCTTTTCCACACACAGAAGACCTCTCCCAACCAGGATCAGGTCCAGGCTTCCATTTTCCAAAGCAATCTCTCGGTTCTCAGTGGGTCCAACATGTCTTCAGAAGCTCAGCCCTCTGCAGCTAGTATGTTTCTTTCCCAGAATCCTGTACCAGCTCAACTTACTGTCAACGCCAACCAGCCCCAGCAACTGACGTTCCTCACTTCCATGCAGACATCTCTCGAGGCGCCATCGGTATTTCAGACTCCAACCCAACTGTCCCCCATTCAGCAAGGCACTCCGATGGACCAGCAGCAGTCCCCACAGCATGCCCAACCTGGTTCCTTGTTTCAGAGCATCTCCCAATCACCAAGCAAACTCACCCCTGGTCAGCAGCAGCAGGCTGGTCTACTCCTTGGATCCTTAAACTCTTCAATCACACAAGAGCAATCCTCCAATCTGTTATTCAGTGGCCAAGTACAGATAGGATCAATGAACAATAGCAGCCTTGCTTCATCAGAGCAACAGAACACTCCCCTTCCCTTCGCTCAGGCTGGTCTGGTCACCGTGAGGCAGCAGAAGGCATCTGAACCAATGACATTTCAGGATCAGACGGCAATGGTGGTCAACCTGTCATCAAATAAGCCCATCTTCCAAGACCAGCAGCCAATGCAGTTGGCACCAAGTTCTGGTCCAGGCTCTTCACAGTCTGTAAATCTCTTCATGGCACAGTCCAACATGCAAGGGGGAATGACTACACAAGAAGCCCTTTTTGCACCACAGGGTGATGTAGGCGGCATTCAGACAAGCACTTCCTCTCCAGTGCAACAGCCTGGTCAACTCTTTCAGACCACAATGAGTGGGAGTCTTAACCAGCCCAACCAGGATCAGCAGACAGACCTGTTCCTCTTTGAGATCCAGAATGGTTAGGCAATATTCCTAAACATGTTTGCTGTTTGTCTTAAGTCTCATATTTTAAAACTCATTCTAATGATTTTATATTTTGCAGAGTGCCGTCAACTCATGAACAGCCAAGGATCTACACTGTCTAATCAAATAATTACCATCAGTCAGTCTGGACAGAGTCAGCAAGAGAGCGATGGGCAAATCCAGTCTTTACTCGGGCAGGCTATGCCAGACCCTGGAGCTGTCCAGAGCACCTTGACAACCTCTCAGAACATGGAGAAAATTGATGACCTTCTGGTGAGCCTTCAGGAGCAAGGCAATAACATCTCCCATTCCTACTAGGGCCTTCAAGGAGTAGCTGCCTGATATTTCCATTCCATACTTGACTATAGTAGGGATGTCAATAGTACCGACTTTGGTACTAATCTGTACTGAAATTTACCAGCATATTTCCCTTTGCATTTTCAGTGCTGCAAAGTGGATCCATGAACACCAATGATTTTTTGTTGTTTATGCGCTCAACACATATGAATGACTACAATGATCATCGCTTGATGCTCTTCACCATGCTTTTAAGCCATGTTCACACTACCAGTGAACAAAGCAACATGATCTCATTGGTTTTAAGTAAGAGCTAGCGATTTCCACCCATTTTTGGCTATATAATTGACAGCAACTGTTGGTGACCAGATGTGGGTGTGTCCAGCAACACAGCAAAGTTGAGAATACTTCACGTTAATGCAAATGAACACAACACACACCAAAAGATCTTAAACAAGACTCCCGAACCACTAAACTCTTTCGAGACATGAGAAAAAGCATGGTGGACAATTATATAAGTAAACGAATAATCATTCAGGCTGTTGCCACAAATTGACAAGCTAATCCTCCATCTCATGTGTCCAAATCAATTTCACTTTGAGCTGTGCCATCACTGTTCTTTGACGTTCTACTAGGCAGATTAAGTCACTCTTAACACACCTCACATCACAGGAAAGTCTGATAAGATAATCTTTAGAACTACTAAGATAATTGGGATATTCCTAGGATTGTTGGAAGAGGAGAAATTGACTCAAAATCAGCCAAGATTATCTTGTGGTGTGGGCCCAGCATAAGCAACTCTGCGGAACATCCATTGGCGACTTAAATTGCCAAAATTACTTAAAATGTCACTGGCAGTGTGAACCTGGCTTTACATGGCTTTCAAACGTCGAAGTGTCTGTGTTTCTCTGTAAGTGCTCAATGAAACCTGTCAAGCAATGGTCATTGCAGCCAATCACAGTCATATCTGTGAACACAATGGTCAATCAGCTCTCTTTAACAGTGCTGAAATGTAAGCAGAAAATGGAAATTTTTTGGATTTCAGTACGAATTTGTACTGAAGTTGGTACTTTAGAAATCCCTTGATTATAAATATTTCTTGCAGACATATTGGATTTTTGGGTATGCTCTATTTTTAATATGTTGGATATAGGAGAAATTTATCTTATACCCCTTATGGAGCAACACTAAGTTGTCACATGTACAAAGAGAACGCATATTTGCCTGTTGACAAATTTGGCAAAATCTCTTGAAGAATCACAACTAAATCCATTGGATACAAATTCTGAACCGCAATTTGTTTGCACGAATGCAGAACCCAAAGGAAAACCCCAAAAAGTGCATGAACTAGTGGTTCTGCAACCCCATCATGAATAAAGCAGGCACTTAATATATTGAAGTACCTTTAAAGGACCTGTAAATCTGAGGCATGCAGTCCAAGGACTTAAAATGTTGCCTTGAGTATATCTAAATTGACAAAGAGAGCTTTTTGAGAAGATCAGGACACATGGGATGACCGCAGTTGTGCCTGAACATGATCTGCAGACACCACACTTTCTCACCGAGCCTTGGGTAACTTTGTGAGGTCTATTTTTAGCAACATATAATCAAGAATGCCTGATAGAAGTAGTCTGAAGAGTGAGAATTGTATTTTTAACACATTTTCTATTAAAACCTTTTTGTCCCAGTACACTTGGGCATCTATAAGCTATTAAAAAACTTTAGTTAAACGGGGAAAGAAAATATCAAAATGTGTTTTGCATTTTCCTCCTAGCACTTTATATATATATATATGTGTATTTTCAGTGTGGTTAGTTGCTTCTGTCTCATTGATTTCATCAAGCTTTATCTCAGTGTTTACTGTTTAAATTATTTTGTCCTTTATCTCTTTAGATTCTCTGTGTATTTTAGACTAATTTGTATAATATTACAGATTAGAAATATACATTCCAGGTAAAACATCAGACAAGCATCAGCAATTTGAAAAACAAATAGCTTCTTATATTTATTTTTGATTTTGGTTTACATAAGTCATTTCTTGCCATCTCATTTAGCTTGCTGTCTGTTTTGCATGTACGAGTATCCTATATATGCGTGTGTGACGTTATCTCATCATGATAATACCTCTAAACGTGTGTCATTCTAATGCTGATTCTAAAATATTAATGGTTGATGCTCAGAATCAATGTAGTGGGTTATTTTATGTTATTATATTTCCCGGTGTCTGGCACGCTGGAACAGGGCAAATTGCTTTTATTGGCAAATCAGAAGGGAGTGTCCAACCAGTATTATTGACAAGTCTGAATAATCTGACTCACAGTACACACTAATGCTGTATATGCTGGGGATGCTGTGGTGAAAAATCTATATTGATTCTGAGATTTCCAAAATGAATCCCTACTCTCTTGAATGGATTCTGAGCTTAGTGTTTAAAGGGTCACAAAACCTGTGATCAAATCTTTTTAACAGATTTATAGTTTTGAACATAAATTAAGTCATCTGTTCATGATGGGTCGTGGTGCTGGTAGTGTTGTTAGAGGTATCAGCTTCTACAAGTCTGTATTGAAATTTTATTAATCTTTTCAAAGTAGGTATGTGTCTAAATTTGATAAAAATCACTCTTAAAATGCAAAAATGTTGTATTTTCTCATACTTTACCCTTAAAATTTTAATCAGTGTGGGCCACTGACAAATGACAGTTAAGCTTAAAGCTTTCCACGCACTATTTAAGTTGCAACTGGAAGAGAAAAGTTTCTGACCATTTAACAGCAGATGGCGCTTTACAAAAAGCTGTACTCTGCTTGTGTCAAATTCCTTAATGTTACAAGTTTAAAAAGTTTCAAACGAAACACAAGAGTGTTCATATTAATTAGCTGTTTACGTGTATCTCCTTGCTTAAACACCAATTTGCATGACTCAGCTAAACACACAAGAACTCATTCTTGTGAGCATTTGAGTGTACAGTTAAAGACTAGCCCAGAGTACAATCTTCTATTAAAAACTAGCCTAGTATGCTATCTGATCTTAATAACTAGTTTAGAGCACCATCTGCTGTTAAATACTAGCCTATAATGCTGTCTCTAGCTGCTATTAAAAACTAGCGCAGAGTGCAGTCTGCTGTTAGAAACTAGCCTAGATCATCATCATCTGCTGTTAAAAACTAGCACAGAGGGCAGTCTGCTGTCAATAACTAGCCTAGAGCGCCATCTTCTGTTAAAAAACAGCCTAGAACACTGTCTTATTTTAATAACTAGCCGAGCACGCCATCTTCTGTTAAAAAAACAGCCTAGAACACTGTCTTATTTTAATAGCTAGCCTAGCACGCCATCTTCTGTTAAAAACTAGCCTAAATTGCCGTCTTCTATTAATAACTAGCCTAGAGCTCCATCTTCTGTTAAAAACTAGCACAGAGCGCAGTCTGCTGTTAATAACTAGCCTAGATCGCCATCTGCTGTTAAAAACTAGCACAGAGCGCAGTCTGCTGTTAATAACTAGCCTAGAGCGCCATCTTCTGTTAAAACAAACAAGCCTTAATTGCAGGCTTCTGTTAAAAACTTTCTCAACCACGTTCCTGGATGACCACCAACACTGCATGTTTTGGATGTCTCCTTTGTCTATTACACCTATTATAGCTCTCTCTCATGTTAAAAACCAGCACACTATCTGCTGTTAATAACTAGCCTACAGCACCATCTTCTGTTAAACACAAGTCCAGAGCACCGTCTGCTGTTAAAAACATGACTAGAGCGCTGTTTGATGCAAATCTCAGTCTGCTGTTTGAAAACTAGCCTAGAACACCATCTGCTGTTAATAACTAGCCTAGAGGGCCATCATCTATTAATAATTAGCCTGTAGCGCCTCCTTCTGTTAAAAACCTAGCCTAGAGCACCGTCTTCTGTTTAAAAAAAAAGATTACAGCATTGTCTGCTGGGAAAAAACTAGCCTAGAGCGCCATCTTCTGTTAAAAAAACAGCCTAGAACACAGTCTTATTTTAATAACTAGCCTAGCACGCCATCTTCTGTTAAAAACTAGCCTAAATTGCCGTCTTCTATTAATAACTAGCCTAGAGCGCTATCTTCTGTTAAAAAACTAGCCTAGAGCGCCGTCTTCTGTTTAAAAAAACAGACTACAGTGCCATCTGCTGTTTAAAAACTAGCCTAGAGTGCTCTCTGCTGTTTAGAACTAGTCTAGAGCAACATCTCTTCTTAATAACTAGCCTAGAGTGATGTCTTATGTTAAAAAACTAGCCTAGAGCACCATCTGCTGTTAAAAAACTAGCCTAGAGTGCTGTCTTCTGTTTAAAATCTTGCCTAAAGTGCCATCTGCTTTTTAAAAACTAGCCTAGAACACAATCTTCTGTTTAAAAACTAGCCTAGAACGACATCTTCTGTTTAAAAACTAGCCTAGAGTGCCGTCTGCTGTTTAAAAACTAGCCCAGAACACCATCTTCTGTTTAAAAGCTAGCCTAGAGTGCTGTCTGCTGTTTAATAGCCTAGAACACCATCTTCTGTTTCAAAACTAGCCTAGAACGCCATCTTCGGTTTAAAAACTAGCCTAGTGCCGTCTGTTGTTTAAAAACTAGCTTAGAGCATCATCTTCTGTTTAAAAACTAGCCTAGAGTGCTGTCTTCTGTTAAAAAACTAGCCTAGAGCGCCATCTTCTGTTTAAAAACTAGCCTAGAGCACCATCTTCTGCTAAAAACCTAGCCTCGAGCACCGTCTGCTGTTAAAAACTAGTTTAGAGCACCATCTTCTGTTAAAAACTAGCTTAGTGCACCATCTTCTGTTAAATACTAGCCTAGAGCACCATCTTGTTAAAAACCTAGTCTAGAGCACCGTCTGCTGTTAAAAAACAAGCCTAGAACGCCATCTTCTGTTTAAAAACTAGCCTAGAGCGCCATCTTCTGTTTAAAAACTACCCTAGAACGACAACTTCTGTTTCAACACTAGCCTAGAGTGCCGTCTGCTGTTTAAAAATTAGCCTAGAACACCATCTTCTGTTTAAAAACTAGCCTAGAGTGCCATCTTCTATCAATAACTTGCCTAGAACGACATCTTCTGTTTAAAAACAAGCCTAGAGCGTCATCTTCTGTTAAAAACTAGCCTAGAGCACCATCTTCTGCTAAAAATCTAGCCTCGAGCACCGTCTGCTGTTAAAAACTAGTCTAGAGCACCATCTGTTAAAAACTAGCTTAGCGCCCCATCCTCTGTTAAATACTAGCCTAGAGCACCATCTTCTGTTAAAAACCTAGTCTAGAGCACCGTGTGTTGTTAAAAACAAGCCTAGAGCGCCATCTTCTGTTAAAGACTAGCCTAGAGCATGTCTACTTTTTAAAAACTAGCCTAGAGCACCGTCTTCTATTAATAACTAGCCTAGAGTGCCATCTTATGTTAAAAAACTAGCCTAGAGCGCCATCTTCTGTTAACAACAAGCCTATATGCCATCTGTTGCTAATAACTAAGAATCAATTCACAAGAAAATAGTGATGAATTTTGAAAATATCAGAATCGATGCTGAATCGATTTCTCTGACGATTTTTCACCACAGCTGTACTTACAATTGTTAGGATCTAAAACTATAAGCCAATAAATAGCCATCATCAACTGAATGCAAAGTCGAATCTTTGATCTACTTTTCAAATAAAATGGCCAGTTTTGTGGCTCAGTCGGTTCAATGTCTGTAGATTTTTGGCTATGAAGTGAGCTTTGAATGTAGAGAAACATTATTTGAGGTAATGTTTGTGTTTTAGTGACAGACATGATGTACAGCTGCCAAACTAGCTAATATGCTAATGTGAAGTTAGCTGGCAGATTGTTAGCATATGGTGGGAGCGGTTCTCTGTAATGTCACAGAAATGATTCGTTTGAGCCTGCTCTGTTTGGTCTTCAAAGTCAAATATTAGACCATCTTCTTTGCTCAGAAACTTGGGTGATTTTTAATGCCTACTTTTTAGTAGAGACCATTTTATGCTCGATGTTTTTTGTTGGAGACATTTTGTTTGAAGGGTGCTCTCGTATATCTCTGCATGGGGAAGAACTGTGAAAAGGAACTGGAAACTGACTTTTTTGTGTGATTTGTCTTCATCTCTGTATGATACTAATTGTATTATTTCTCCTATAATACTCAATATTTATGTGAATATTTACTTTTACACTATACATCTTTTTAGAAGATATTTATTTTTGTGTCTCGAGATATTTTCACATTATAGAGTCAATGCCTATGATAGATTTGGATTAAAATGCATAATTCTAACATAGATTTTTTGTGTCTTTTATGTCATATCTTTAATGTGTGGAGAGTTATTATCAGAGTGACACAGTGGTTCAGTGGTTAGCACCGTCGCCTCACAGCAAGAAGGTCGCTGGTACGAGTCCTGATTGGGTCAGTTGGCATTTCTGTATGGCGTTTGCATGTTCTCCCTGTGTTGGCGTGGGTTTCCTCCGGTTGCCCCAGTTTCCCCAACAGTCCAAAGACATGCGCTATTTACCTTATTCTCCGCGTATGAGTGGGCGCAGACATTTGAATCATTTTGGCTCGAGACTTCCGGTCTCATTCACTTCCATTCATTTTTAGACGTTAAAAACAGCTCGTTTTGCTGCTTGGTGTTGCAAACTTATATTTACTTATTATATTATTCTACTTGGTCTGTATAGTCAAGCAAACACTTGTTTGTAGAGTAAGTAGTTTGACCGTTTTCTGCCGTTTATTATTCCTAGTCATTTCTCCAATAGGCAGCTGAATCGGAAGTTCTAAAACAATCGCAAAAATGAGCGCACTTCCGCATTGAAGAATAAGGTCAATAGGGGAATCGAATAAACTAAATTCGCCATAGTGTATGAGTGTGTGTGTGAATGATGGATGCTTCCCAGTTCTGGGTTGAAGCTAGAAGGCCATCTGCTGTGTAAAACATATGCTGGATAAGTTGGCGGTTCATTCCGCTGTGGCGACCCCTGATTAATAAAGGAAAATGAATGAATAAGTTATTATCAGAATACACCACGATTCCCGTTGTATTTTCACCAAAGACTATATAATACACCAGATTTGTTACTTGTATAGTTCTGAATAGGGAAAACTGCAATGAATGGTGTTAACTGCGGGAACGTTTTCTGAACATTAGAGGTCACTGTTCTCTTTCTAAGTCTATAAAAACGTCAATGTATGAAAGTCAAATGTATCAAAGGGAATTCATATTTATAGAAAGCTTATTAAATATGAATAAAAATGTATGCTTTAATTAGTCTTGTGGAAGAAAACGGGAAAATAATGTCCAGAATTTAATGTAACGATATATTTTTTTATAAAAAATGAAAGAAAAAACTTTTAAAATATAGAAAATACTATGTTTGTACTATATCTTTATTCTTATTTTAAAATTTGCATTTAAATGAATAAAAACGGGTAAACCCCATTGTAGTGGATAGTGAGAAAGCATAAACATTTTAAATTACACTTATTATTATGAATGTGCTTTCTGGCACATTTTGTAACACTCTGAAATAATATGTAAGAGTCTGAATAAGATCTTGTCAATCAAACACAAATAAATGGTGAAACACAACAAACATTTAGTATTTAATTTAAACATGTCCAGGATTTATTGCTGTCTGTTACAGCAATTGTCAATGGACTCCAGAGAGAAAGATCCTGTGAAGTGTCTATCAAAGCTGACGAGCAGAATAATTTCTGCGTAAGTTTTATATGCGACAAACACTGTGTGTGTCTCTGTCTGTGCATAGAAGACTGGTGTCAAACACTTTCTGGAGGGCCGCAATTTTGCACGGTTTTGATTTAACCCTCATTAAACACTCCTGATCAAACGATGTACTTTATTATCATTTGAGTTATTTCCTGTATTTATATTCATCTTCATTCATTCATTCATTCATTTTCTTTTCGGCTTAGTCCCTTTATTAATCTGGGGTTGCCACAGCAGAATGAACCACCAACTTATCCAGCACATGTTCTACGCAGCGGATGCCCTTCCAGCTGCAAGAATTCATCTTCATAGAAAGCCTATTAAATATTAATAAAAGTGTATACTCTTGCGGAAGAAAATGTAATAATGTGTTAAATAATGTCCATCATTTAATGTAACGGATATATTTTCTAAAAGAATTCAAGAAAAACATTGTGTTTAATCAATGTGTTATTTTTAGGAAATAAATTTAAAAACACTTAAATACTGAATATATTGAATATTTTCACATTTAACTGGTAATTATTTCAAATAAAATTATATTGGCATTAAAGTAAAAATAACGCTAGGACCAACATACCACTTAAGCTCTTGTATACCAGTTTTTACCCATATAAAATAAAATACCATATAATTTACAGCTTAAATCGTAAAATAAAACAGGTACTAATGTTAATTTCATGTGCAAAAAAACTTTAAAATATGTTTATGGTTGTTTTTAAATCACAGAAATATATTAAACAATGATAAATTTCATAATTTAGTCACAGTATGTGTCGGTTCTTTGTGTCTTAATGAGAACTGATGCAACATAACGAAACATTTCATTAGCTGGGTGTAAGAATATATTTAGAAATATGATAGAATAAGGGCAGCACGGTGGCCTCAGAAGGTCGCTGGTTCGAGCCCCAGCTGGGTCATTTGACATTTCTGTGTGGACTTTGTATGTTCTCCCCGTGCTCCGGTTGCCCCCACAAACCCAAAAGCATGTGGTATAGGTAATTGTCCATAGTGTATGTGCGTGAATGAGAGTGTATGTTTCCCAGTGATGGGTTGCAGCTGGAAGGGCATCCGCTGCGTAAAACATGTGCTGGATAAGTTGGTTCATTCCGCTGTGGCGACCCCAGATTGATAAAGAGACTATGCCGACAAGAAAATGAATGAATAATAGAATGAATAATAATATTAAAATAAAAATAATATAATTAGGCTATTTTTAAAAGATATGACGGGAAAGTAGGCTTTAATACAAAATAAATAATTTAAAAATCAACCACTATGTCTATTAATGGAGACATAAATGACCGATAATTTCGGAATAATCATTTTCGGTATATATACAGTCCATGAATTCTTTTTAACATGTTTGTGTATATTTTACGGTTTCCTCATATTTTCATATCTTTTTATTGGTAATGAATGGCATTTTTTATTGGGGTTGTTTGCATTAATATGTAATCATTTATTCAAAAAACAGACCACTTACGAGAAAAGGAAGTGATGCAACCTCAAGCAACGGAACTTTTACAGTGAAGTGTGGTCGAACATTAGCCGGTTTTATTGCTGCAGTGTTGTTTATATCTGGCTTCACTGTCCTGCTGCGAGCGTGGAGAAGATGGCAGACGGAGCTGTGGTGGATGGAGACAAACTCAGCAAAAAGTATAGACATTTACACCATTATAGCGCTCATGCTGCTTTCGTGCGAAGTAAATGCTAAGATACATTTAACTGGGTGCGTTGCGTGACGTTTATACTCACTGTTATCCTGTGAGATCCGTTGTGATGAAACGCAACGTGGTTCGTTTTGCGTAAACGGGACTGAATGACAGCGTGTTTTGATTCCGATTCATCGTGTGTTGAGTTTGTATAATTGATTCTCTCCTGCCAGAATCTTTCAGAGTTAGTAAACAGTCTATTTTACTTAAATTAACCTTCAAATGACACACGTTCTCACTTCATCCCCTATAATTCAGTTGCGCTCTATGGATAGCTAATGGCGTGTTCGCTTGAGAATCATTTCCGTGACCGTTAAGAAAATAATATACAGCGATTGTTTTACGCTGAGAATTCGTTAACGTGTTATTGTAACTTAAATGCGTTTAGTATGTTAAACTATTTTTTCGGCGCTTCTGTCAGTCAACTGCTCTAAAGTACTTTCGATTCTGGGGGTCAGTACGAATTTGATAAATAATGAACCGATTCAAACGAGTCATTGAATCATTTCGACTCAAAATGAACGATTCATTTGTGAGATGCTGCGTATAATACTTAAAAACACTTTAATAAATCTGAATTTGAGCTCAATATTTACCTGAAAACAGAAACCAGAAGTTCGTTTTAAGTTTAAATGTGTCTAACTGGATGGCTGAATCGTTTTTAGGTTTTGTAATGACTTTTTAACGTTATAATACTTTCGTTTTGTTAATGTTTAGCTTTTCGTTGTACTATAAACATTTAAATGGGGGCTTTTTTTGAAAATGATTTGTTCGAACTTTATACAATGAATTTAGGTTAAGTTGGAAAAATATTAACATTTACCAAATGGCTCCTTTCTGGCCTTTGAAAATGATTTGTTTAAACTTTATACAGTGAATGTAGGTTAAGTAAAAAATGCTCCTTTTTGGCTATCAAATTAATGATATTAAATGTACTGTAAATATGACAAACCAGTATTTAATGTGTGAATATCAAGATAAAATTGACAATGGATAAACCTGAGAGCAGTTTTGTGTTTTGTAAACACAGTTTTTGCACATCATCAGACAACTACATGGGCTCTATTTTGCTAAGTTATGAGAAATTATAGATTTGGAGGCTTATTTTAGAAATCATATAGAAGTTATTTGGGTGGAGGGAAAAAAGGAATTTTATATTTTGTTAAAGAGTAAAAGATTATTTTTAAAATTATTCATTCAATGATGACCATGTTATTTTACATCGTTTCTGTACTTGAATATTGTTAGACTGCCCAGAAATCTATAAAACACTGTTTATTTATTTATTTTTGCTTGCAATTTATTAGAATTTATGCAGATGCACTGCATAGAAAAATACTTAATCATCCCAGTTAATCTAAGTGAACTAATCTTTTCCTAATAGAGCTACTCAAGTCATATGTTGAAATTATATTTATATCGCAATATATATTGCAGCAAAACAATATGTTGCAATGTCAGATTTTTCCAATATCCAAATATTTTTATGACCATAAATCCTAATTTCTGATGGTGACGCTAGCATCTTTTTGTTGTACCAAAATATGTTTTAGTAAGGGTGCAATAAATCTGACGCTGATTTTTCTTGATTCATCAAATAGGACGTTTGCATCATGTTGACTCTGGTCAGAATATGTCGACTGCAAGCGTTCAGGCCGCGGACGCTTGCTCTTCCCGCCTCACAAAACCTGCCTTTGCTTATTCAAGGAATACGCTGGAAAAGTGACAAAAGGTTGGTGGTGTTTCCATTAAATGCCAATACCAACCTTTTGTCACAAAAAAATATGCTTGCTAGAGACTTACGTGTGTAACATAGAACGTGTATTGTTACCAAACACGGCAACTGAGCTTCTTTATTCTGTGTTCACAGTGAGCTGAAAAGGCGCATGAAAGCTGAGAAGAAAGCAGCTGAGAAGGAAGCCAAGGTCAAAGAGCAGCAGGAACAGAAGGAGACCAATGACAAGCCACAGCAGAATGCATACGGGGCAGATGAAGAAACGCTGGACCCCAATGTACGATGAGTATCGCTTATGGAAATCACATTTCCGCCACGTGAATTCGGAAAGAATTGACTCTGATAAAGTCAGAGCTGAAAACTGAAGATCACATATGATTAGAATATTAAATTATATAACATTTCATTTATTACATGTATTAAACAAACACAGTTTGTTTCCCCCACAGTCCAAAGACATGTGGTACAGGGGAATTGGGTAGGCTAAATTGTCCGTGGTGTATGAGTGTGAATGAGTATGTATGGAATTTCCCAGAGATGGGTTGTGGCTGGAAGGGATAAGTTGGTGGTTCATTCAGTTGTGGCGACCCCAGATTAATAAAGGGACTAAGCCGAAAAGAAAATGAATGAATGAATTAAACAAACAGTTTAAGTCAAAAGTAAAAGGTTTAAGTAAAACATTTTATTCTAATAGAATTTTATTCTAATTCTTTTAATATTTTTTTTCTTTTGTGGAAAGTTTTTTTTTATTTTTTTGTTTGGCTGGATTAAAATCAGTGTTTTATATTTATTTTAAAACTATTTTTAAGGTCAATATTTATTAGCCACCTTAAGATTGGCTACAGAATTAACCACTGTTGTCCAGTAACTTACTTAATATAATAGTTAAGCCTTTAAATTCAATTGCACTCTCACCATGGCAAAGACGAAACAAATTAGTTATTAAAATGATTGCGTTAAAAATATCTTCTCTCAGTTATGCAAATATTTTTAAAAGAATCCAAGTTTCACAAGAGAACTAATTATTTTGACTTTAACTACAGCATTTGCAGAACCGATCAGAAACAATATGCATATTATGGTTATTATTCCTGCTAAAAATGATCAATTATTGTCATGTTTTAACTGCTAATCAGTCAGACCAGAAATATATTAAGAGCATAAGAGGCTGCCAAAAGTTATAACAAATCAAGCAGGAGAGATTTATTTAAAAAAACAAATAGTTTGTGCAATCGGTGTTGGCGGTTGGCCAAACTGATCCAGTATGTTCACTGCCAGATTTTTGACACATTCTTGTTTGTTCTTATGAAATATTAGGCTAATTTCTTAATTAATACTGCTTATCTATATCATTTATCACCGGCTCGATTCATTTTGTTAAATTGCATCCTTTCCTGCTTTCTAAGTTGTTCCTCATATGATTTAGCAGCTTCCTCATATTTTTGTTTGTGGTTTAGACAGCATCAATAAGCAGAACAATGATTCAGTAGTGCATCAACTGTGCAATCTATTCTGTTGTTTATAACTTGTATGGCCTAATTTATGGGTATCTTACCAAATCTTGATGTAAATGAAATCTTCTATATAGTTAAAATATTGGCAAACATATAAAATTAATAATATATCATGTTTTGTTTTTCTAGAAATGCAGATTTTACAGTTCGAGTTAACATTAGCTGTGTCTTGCGCTCTATTTTTGTGGATGAAAATGTAAATTCGCTCAGTGTGAATGCTTTTAATCACCTAATTTTCGATGCATTTGTGGATCACGATAAACACAGATGTAGCACCCAGTCAACTGTAGAGTTTCTTTTATAGTCTATTTAACTAAAACAAAAGCTGTAAAACAAACAAAAGTTACTTGAAACAAAAGTTACTTGAAATAATTGTTAGCTGAAAAAAGAAGCATGTTAAGAATGTCTAATCAATTGATATCAGCTAGTTGTGAAGCAAGTAGGTCTAGTTAAAATTTTTACTTAAAATAAAAACTAGTATAGCTGTATTGACGTTTAAAAAGAAAGTAATACTTATGACAAAAACACAACAAAGTGACTAAGAAGAAATAATCTATTCCTAAATATCAAATAAATATTACATTCATTAATAAAAACTACATTCATTCAGGAAAAGATAAGTGAGGGATTCTGGGAAAAGAAAAACACTGATTTAAATACGAATGCAAAAAACTTGTATTTCTTTAAAGGTAAAGTAAACAATAACAATTACAGCAGAAATACATGTAATTTCATATGAATAGCTCATGTTTCTTCTAAATAGTGTGGTTGCAGTTAGTGTAAATTATTCATTAATAAAATGTACAATATCTCATGGTTTTTTTTTTTTTTTGTAATTTGCATGAATCTAAATGATGAAGCATTCAAGCATAGTGTCTTTTGTAACCGATTTATTGTACCGCTCTGTTTTAACACAGCAATACTTCAAGATACGTTCGCAAGCCATTCAATCCTTGAAGGGAACGGCCGAAGACCCTTACCCTCACAAATTTCATGTGGACTTGTCTCTTACTGAGTTCATCGAGCGCTATAACCACCTTCAGCCAGGAGACCACTTAACAGACGTTGTCCTCAATTTATCAGGTAAATGTTTTCTGCTTTGATTTTAATTAGTGATGCATTGAAATGATTTTTTACAGAAACTAAAATGTGGCCTCCTTTCTCTGTTCCCTAACGTAAGACTTGTGTTGTAGCTTTTGTAGCATTACTTGCTAAATGTTTAATTTTATTAAATTGGAAATCGCCAACACACCCAACCAGACATTTTTCATATTGTTAAACTAAAATGAAAATTAGACACAACAAAAGGAACTTCTGGCAACTTCTTTAAAACTTGGGATAATAATCTGGAAGTAATCAATAATCTTTCCATTAGGTATAGAGTATTAATCAACTTCATCTTGAATAACAATAAATACAATTAAACTTGTGATGTTATTGTGCATATTCTGGATAAACAGGTTGTATGTTTTATTTATTTATTTTTTGTTAATGTTGTGTTTTGTTTAGAGTATGTGCGTGTACATTGAGCTATCATTTTAGCGTTCTTCAGTCTTTCTGTATCTATAATTGTTATTGTAAAGCTGCTGAGTTGGAGAAAATGAAAATTAAAGTTGGGAAAAATGTAAACCAACAAATACAGTTGAAGTCAGAATTATTAGCCCCACCTGTTTATTTTTTTCCCAATTTCTGTTTAACGGAGAGCAGATTTTTACAACACATTTCTAATAGTTTTAATAACTCATTTCTAATAACTGATTTATTTTATCTTTGCCATGATGAAAGTAAATAATATTTGACTAGATATTTTTCAAGACACTTCTGTACAGCTTAAAGTGACATTTAAAGGCTTAACTAGGTTAATTAGGTTAACTAGGCAGCATAGGGTAATTAGGCAAGTTATTGTTTGTTTGTTTGTTCTGTAGACCAGTGTTTCCCAACCCTGTTCCTGGAGGCACACCAACAGAACATATTTTGAATGTCTCCCTTATCTGACCCATTAACTTCAGGTTTTGGAGTCTCTTCTAATCTTCTGATGAGTTGATTCAGGTGTGTTTGATTAGGGAGAGGTTGAAAATGTATACTGTTGGTGTGCCTTCAGGAACAGGGTTGGGAAAAACTGCTGTAGACTATTGGGAAAAAATAGCTTAAAGGGGCTAATAATTTTGACCTTAAAATGGATTTTAAAAAATTAAAAACTGTTTTTATTCAAGCCGAAATAAAACAAATAAGACTTTTTCCAGAAGAAAAAATATTATCAGACATACTGTAAAAATTTTCTTGCTCTGTTTAACATAATTTGGGAAAAAGTTGAAAAAGAAAAAAAAATTCAAAGGGGGTTTAAAACTTCTGATTTCGACTGTATCTGTACACAGCTAAGCCCGAAATGATTCATTCCCCAGCCAAGTTCTGACTTTATTTTTATACAATCAGCAAGTTTTTTTTTTTGTTGTTGTTGTTTTTTTTTTACCAGAAATGACGCAGGATACTCCCAAAAGATAATTAGACGACAAACTTGACTGTATGTGTACAAATGTATCATACAAATATATAACTTGATATCTTTATAAGTTGTATGAAGAAATTTCAAGCAAACTGAATGTCTGAGTTTATTGTTTTATCTTTAACTGAAAAAAATATCAAGATATTTTTGTTTTGTTTTACAAATTCTGAAGTTTTTTCAGATGCACATGTCCTTGTTAAAGTGTAACTATTATTTTCACTACTGAGTAATAACAATTAGTTACTATCGCCACAGACATTTAAAATATTTTTGGGGGGGAAATTTTGAAGTTTTTTTTTTAATTTGTTTGAAAGGTCGTGTTCACGCTAAGAGGGCTTCGGGTGCCAAGCTGCTGTTCTATGACCTGCGAGGAGAAGGAGTCAAGCTGCAGGTCATGGCCAACTCCAGGTCTGATTTGCTCTCTCCTCCACCACAGCTCAATGCGGTGCAACTTAAGAAACCACATGCAAATAGAAAAAACCCCAGCAAATTAAGAAAACATCTTCATTGTTTTGACAGCAAATCTTCACTATGGAAACACAAATAGAAAACGTTCTGCAAATTCCTTACAACACATGCAAATTACAGGGATCACAATGTAAATGTTTCAAAGGGATGAACTGAAAAAAAGTGACTGAGCCGACTCTTGAGTATTTAAAAAATAATAATATACGTTTATATATATATATTTATTTATTTATTTATATATTTATTTATTTATATATTTATTTATTTATATATTTATTTATTTATATATATATATATATTTATATATATTTATTTATTTATATATATATTTATTTATATATTTATTTATATATTTATATATATATATATATATATATATATATATATATATATATATATATATATATATATATATATATATATATATATATATTTTTATATATATATATATATATATATATATATTTATTTATATATATATATATATATATATATATATATATATATATATATATATATATATATATATATATCAACTGTGAAACATTAAATAAGATAGCTAAATTAACTAAATATAATGTCAAGGTTTATGAAAATTGTTTTAAAATTTAATTTGTAAATTGAAGTTAAATTGTGTAAAACAAGGTCAAAATAAATTGTGTGATAATAATGAGTATATGTAACACACACACACACACACACACATATATATATATATATATATTATGTCTAAATAAACATTTATTTTGGATGTAATTTAATTCTAATTCATTTTTGCCCAGCTCTAAAAAAAATATTCAGGCACTTCTAGTAGCCTAATTATAGAATGGACAACATAATACAAATACAATGCTAACTTCAGTCGATTTGTTTGGATTTTGTAGATCAAAATGTGCACTTATTGTGAAGATTTGTAGTGTGTTTTCTATTTGTGTTTGCCTTGTGAGGATTTGCAACACGTGCTGTCAAACCAATGATTATTTTTCATCATTTGCTGGTGGTTTTCATTATGTATCATATACTCCCGTAACCAGTGTTTTGTTGTTCTGTTCTTAGAAACTACACCTCAGAAGAAGCGTTTGTGCACATCAACAACAAACTGAGGCGCGGAGACATCATTGGGGTCCGGGGGAATCCTGGCAAGACAAAGAAGGGCGAGTTGAGTATCATCCCAGTGGAGATGACTCTGCTGTCTCCATGTCTTCATATGCTTCCACACCTTCACTTTGGCCTGAAAGACAAGGTAAAGCTATGGTTTTAAATCATTTTCGAAATGACATATTTCTGATTTATGTTTCCTTGTCTGCAACATCTTGGGGGTGGGGAAACTTACTAGTGTATTTTATTGAATGCTAGTTAACTGGTTTAAAAGGTTTGCTAGTGTTTAGGGCTGTGCAATTAATCGAAAATTCAGTTTCCATTTTGATTTTGGCTTCTAAGGATTATGAAAAAACATTAATCGAGATAAACGATTATTGCATCATATACGGCCCCTTTCCAGTTGTACACATTTGTTGCTCTGGAAAGCTCAGTTTCACGTGAAAATGACTAAAAGCATGTACTGTAATGTAACGTTTGCAGCATGGGATGCTGCAAAATTGAAGTAAATTTGAATCATTGACGTTTTTGAGAGAGAGAGAGAGAGAGAGAGAGAGAGAGAGACAGAGAGAGAGAGAGACAGAGAGAGAGAGAGACAGAGAGAGAGAGAGACCGAGAGAGAGAGACCGAGAGAGAGAGACCGAGACCGCATGCTGTTGTGTGTGCGCGCTCGGCCTCAGAGACAAGCAGAGCACGCACATCTAAAGTCATTTTAATGCGAGCGCTTTAATGGTCAAATACATGCAAATTCGTGTCAAAACGCAGTGTTTAGTGATTATTCATATTAACCCTCATTTATGTAATTAACAAACAAGTTGACAATCAAATGACATGTGAAAGTGAAACCATTAATCAGAACCGCACTGCTCTTAAAGTGCCAGCGCGCAATATTCCTGCTGCCGACAAAAGGAGAAAATCACTCACTGCTCTTGACCGAAGGACTCTTGGAGCTATAATTAAAGTTTTTTTCTTACAGTGAAGGTGCTTAAAGCACAGTTTGTTTCATATTTTATTCTATTGTATTTATTTCCTTTTCCTTATTTACAGGGAGGAAAATAACCGTGTATATATACAGTTGAAGTCAGAATTATCAGCCCTCCTGAATTATTAGCGACCCTTTCCCCCAATTTCTGTTTAATGGAAAGTCTCATTTCAACACATTTCTAAACATAATAGTTTTAATAACTCATTTCTAATAACTGATTTATTTTATCTTTGCTCTGTTGACAGTAAATAATTTTTGCTTGATATTTTTTAAGATGCTAGTATTCAGATTTAAGTGTGATTCAAAGGCTTAATTAGGGTAATTAGGCAAGTTTGTGAATAACAGTAGTTTCTTCTGCAGACAATCAAAAAATATATTTTGCTTAAGGGGGCTAATGATATTGAACTCAAAAATATTTTAACCTGCTTTTATTCTAGCCAAAAAAAAACAAATAAGACTTTCTCCAGACAAAAAAATATTATAGGAAATACTGTGAAAAATTCCAGAATCTGTTAAACATCATTTGGGAAATATAAAAAAATAAAATAAAATAAAAATCACGGGAGGGCGAATAATTTTGACTTCAACTGTTTATCGTTTTGACTAATCGTGATTGCAATTATGACCAAAATAATCATGATTATGATTTTTTTTTCCGTAATCGAGCAGCCCTAGTAGCCCTATTTTTTAATTATTTTATTATTTTTTTTGGCCAACGTAGGAAAAAGCTGCTTTTTTTAAATACAAGACACTTAAAAGCTGCTAGTCCTTAAATAATTGTAATTACACATTTGTAATGATGCTGCAGTTTGGTACTTTAAAAATATATTAACTTTCAATATTATTGGTATAATTCAGCAATTAACACGTGGTTTACGTTGTTCATCAACATTTAAAATGCACTTTGGTTCAACTTAATTTGACAGTTCTTAAATGTGTCACGAAATGCACTCATGTTCACTAAAGGAACCTTTCATCTCATTTTCATTAATTATGTTTAAGTACTGTGTTTTGTTTTTGTATTTAAGATATTAATATTAAGAATATTCGTTAATTCATTCTCTTTTCAGCTTAGTCCCTTTATTAATCTGGGGTCGCCACAGCGGAATGAACCCCCAACTTCTTGCTACTACCCTCTGCGCCACCGCATCACCCTTATATTAAGAATATATATATTTTTTAAAATGGTCCTTGCTCTGTGCAGGATAACCGGTCCTTTCAGGGCTCCAGTGTCTTTTGAGATCAAACTCAAGATTATGTATTAAGTTTTGAGAAGTTGGCACAAAATCTGGCCACAAAGAAGGCCACAAATATATATATCCCTGCAAAATGCTGTAGGGACTGTTTAACTTTCACCCAGAATTTTAGTGTTTACAGATTGTCACATTTGGAGAGAAGATGCTTGTTAGTGAATTTATTCAATGTGCTATGAAGTGTTTTCTCAGGAACGATCATGAAAGCACAGGGAAAATGCTGGATTTCATCTTGTGTGTAAAAAGGGATAAAAGAAAGTTTTCCATCACTTAAATTGCGAGCGTGAACTTCTGTATGAATAGATTGTGATCCTGTACTAATCTCCTTGAACATTTTTTTCCCCTCTTTTTGTTCTTGTAGGAAACCAGGTTCCGACAGCGATATCTGGACCTGATTCTTAATGATTTTGTGAGACAGAAGTTTGTCACCCGTTCCAAGATTATCACATATCTCCGCAGCTTTCTAGACCAGCTTGGATTTCTGGAGGTAAAGATGTCCTCAATACAATAAGCAATGCATTTATGTTTCCTACTGAAAGAGATTCCCCAGTTTCCTCATGTTTAATTGGTTGTCATTTCTGATGATGTTTTCTAGATTGAAACCCCAATGATGAACCTGATCCCTGGTGGCGCTGTAGCAAAGCCATTTATCACCTACCACAATGAGCTCAACATGAACCTCTACATGAGAATTGCTCCTGAGCTGTACCATAAGGTAAATGACATAATGTTTAATTCATCTTAAATTCATATATATATATATAGAGAGAGAGAGAGAGAGAACTTTTATTTTACAACAGAACATTTTACATTCAAAAATCAAAAATTTTATAATATTCAACATGAAATAAACAAATACAAAAATAATAAAATAAGACAACATTAGGGGGCTTACTTTGTTTCAGATTTAGTGCATTCAACAGCTGTTAACATTGCAGTAATCAATCCATCTCTTCCAGTGTTTTCAATATAGGCCCTTTTTTAATCTCAAAATAAATCATATTTAACATTTAAAATACATTACTGTGAATTTTTGTTCTTTATATCTATTTTCTTTATTAGTTTGTGTATCATCTCTTATTGAATTATGAAGTTGTTCTTATCATGTAATGATTTTATGTACATTGATCTTGCCATGAAATAGCCGTAAAGTTGCTGATGTGGCAATAAACAAACAAACAAACCATAAGGTAAATGCGTCACTCAGATGTTGAAATTCTTGAGTTGTTCTGCATGACATCTAAACTTCATTGATGTTTCAGATGTTGGTAGTCGGAGGAATCGACCGTGTGTACGAGATCGGCCGTCAGTTCCGTAATGAAGGCATTGATCTCACTCACAATCCAGAGTTCACCACCTGTGAGTTCTACATGGCCTATGCCGACTATCATGACCTGATGGAAATCACAGAGAAGCTTCTCTCAGGTGTGTTAAACCTTGTGCTCTGGATTCTTTAATACAGAAACTGATTAGACTAGAATAAGAAATATGCAAAACATAAGCTCTCTATGAAACTAAAATCATTAAATAGAATCAAAACAGTACACTTATTACCTCTTGATTTTTGAAAGTAAACCTGAATTTTCATAATTTAAAGTGTTTTTCCAGAGAATAAGTTGCTCTGGGTCAAAATGGTATTGGTAGGAAAAAATCTAATTGCATATAAGTTTCATCAGTGTATAATGTAATTTACAGAATAATATTCCACCAAAAGTATTAAGGTCACAGATTGAAAAATAATAAGCGTAAAAGAAAAAAAAAATGTGTTCAATTATTATACAAAAAGCAAATACAAAACTATTTCGAATAAGAAACAATGCAGTCACGGATTGAAAAAATAATAACTGAAACAAAAGTTAATATATTTGAAATTATATAGCAAAAAAACTGTAAACAAAACCAGTCTTTTCCACTTGTCTTTTTTCTTTTTTACCTTTGCTCTCATTGTGCTTGTGTTTCCAAACGATGCCCTTAGAGTTTCATGTAAATCACTTTGGGTTACAGCATCATCATTATTCCTTAAGTTGAGATTGACGGCTGCTCCTCTAGCTAATCATTGGGAAGGGGAGTTGATGTCACTCCAACTCCAAAAATTAATTTTTCGCAATTTTTTGTCATAATTTTACAATGAGTACGTTTACATGGACACCAATAATTCGATGTTAATACGGTTAAGACAATACTCTGATTAAGAGTCTACCATGTAAACAGAGATTTTTGATTAATTTAATCCGAGAGGAACATTCATAAAGCAACTCATGTAAACGCCCTAATCTTATTATTGTCTTAGCTAGATTAATGCAAATAATTCAATTACTGTTATTAGTATTATTATTATTATTGTTGTTATTATTATTATTATTTATTAATTACAGTGGGGGAAATAAGTATTTAACACGTCACTATTTTTCTCAGAAGACATATTTTTAAAGCTGCTGTTAACTTGACATTTTCACCGGATGTTGGTAATTACCACAGAAATCCATTTATGCAAAGAAAACAAACCTTATTAGTTTACAAATTGATTTATGTGTAATAAAATGAAAGGAAAAAATATTGAAGACATGAAGAAAGGGACGTGTAGAAAGCCCAGACTGCAGCTGAAATCTCCCAGTAGTTCTTCAGCAACTCTCTGCCCTGCCTCATTGTAAATGAATATTAGCTGCTTCAGTCCAACATCTTCATTAGCAGGATGATGAAGATGAAACCAGGGTGGACATTTCAGCAAGACGGTGATCCAAAACACAGCCAAAGAACCTCTCAAATGCTTTCAGAGAAAGAAAATCAAGCTGTAGAATGGCCCAGCCAATCACCTGACCTTGAATCTAATAGAAAATGCAAAATAAAGCTCAGATTTGACAGACGAGACACACAGAGCATCAAGATTTTTACACTCTGTTGAAGTCAGTGAAAAACTCACACCTGAGCAATGCATGTGACTTCATTCTCCATATGAGAGGTGTTATTAAGCAGCCATCACCAAACATTTTGTATTTAAATAAGATGTGTCTGAAAACACCAAGTGACTTTATTTTTTTTTTTACAGGAATGGTGAAGCACATTACTGGAGATTATAAGGTGACGTATCATCCTGATGGTCCAGAGGGACAAGCATATGAAATAGACTTCACCCCTCCCTTCAGACGAATCAGCATGACCCAAGAGCTGGAGAAGGAGCTGGGTGTGAAGTTTCCACCTCCTGACACCTATGACAGTGACGGTAAAGAAATGTTTGGAAACCAATCGCTTTGTCATCGCAAAAAGATAGGGAGCTGGGGTTTTATTCTGTTGCTAAAATAGTTTTTGCATGTGTTTTTGGCAGAAACTCGTAAGTTCTTAGATGACCTGTGCGTTCAGAAAGAAGTTGAATGCCCTCCTCCCAGGACAACTGCTCGACTTCTTGATAAGGTATGAAGTATGGCCGCACGATATAACTGACATTGCGATATTTAATTTTCCTGCGATAAATTGCGCAAATTCACAAGATGACTTTAACTTTATTTGAAAATAATATTTAAAGTTGAAAAAGTAAGTAGTGTAGCATAATATGTGGAACATTGACAAGTAATATATTCAAAATATACCAAAGCTACCAATTTATTGAAAAGCTTACCAAAAGTGCCAATTTATTAAATTACGAAGGCTAACACAAATTTTGAGCATGCAGGCTCTTTAGCAGACAGTGTTCATCACAGCATGTTGCTCATTTTATACTCTTCCGGATCACATGATCTCATACATTATCTCACAACAGAAAAAAACAACTTCGACATTGAAAACAAAAATACAAAACAACAAATCCTAATAATTCATCACAAATAAAGTAAAACATAACAGAATATAACAAAATATAAACACAATATAGCCAAAAACTTTTACCCAAATAACAAATTAATCATTAAAGGAATGGACGAATATCAAACTCCTCGTTTAAACCTGTTAGAGACAATGTAGCTAGAGTGAAAATCAGAAGTAAATATTCTCAAGTAAACATTGTTTTCCTTATTGATTTAATTGTATAATTGGAGTAAAGTGTCCTGTGCATATAGAAAGAAGAATGTTTCTACGGGTGGTTTGTAAAGCCCACTCACCTATGTGAAGCACGCTCAAGTTTTGTTTTTTTCTTCTAGAGACCAAATAAAAGTCTTTCAATCTATTATGGCTAAGCTTTGCGATGACTCTACAAATCACCTCTTCTGAACTGTGTTGTCTGGTTAATATCATCTTGCATTTGCAGATCCAGCAATGTGACTATTGCATATGTGCACACATTGTGATGATGCTAAAACAATATATTGTGCAGCCCTATGAAGGCAAAAAATATCACCATATGATCAAAATGGTAAACTGGGAAGGAAAAATAGTGATTCTCAAAACATTCATAATAGATTCCAGTTATTGGCATAGAGCAGTAAGTAATGGTATATAATAATACAATATTACTTGGCTTCTATCAACTGATTTCGTTTTCCAAGAAAGTTTTGTATTCCCTGCTTGTACATTTGAAATATTAATCATTAAAGCATAACAGTAGCTACATATTTTTAGGTTTTGCTATAATACTTTTGACATATGCATGTTTTAAACTTAGTTTTTTTTGTTCCCAACAGTTGGTGGGAGACTTCTTGGAGGTGAAGTGCATCAACCCAACATACATCTGTGATCATCCACAGATAATGAGTCCTCTTGCTAAATGGTATGTGATTTTTAGTTTGTTTTTCATTGTACGGTTAAACCACACATTATCCACAACATTCATCTGATCCGTCTTCCACCCTCACCCTCCTTCTTCTTTCACCCTCAGGCACAGATCGCAGAAAGGTCTAACTGAGCGTTTTGAGCTCTTTGTGATGAAGAAGGAGATCTGTAATGCCTACACAGAGTTGAACGATCCCATCAGACAGCGAGAACTGTTTGAGCAGCAGGCTAAGGTCAGACTGATCTATCAAATACCTTATTCTGTTTGGTAGATGTGCACTGCTAATTGTTTTTCACGTTCGTTTTGGGTCTAGAATATATAAATCAGTTCTCTTGATATCTGGTAAAAAAAAACGTGTGTTGATGCGCTGCATTTGTGCAAGTATTGCTATAATGTTAATGTATCACCAGTAAAATGAATTCATGCTACACTGTTACATTTAGCATTGTTGTCATATCACATGTGTAAAATGCACACTTGCCTTCAAAGTTTAAAGAGGTCAAATGATCAGGGTGTGAATACTTTTAAGCAAGGATGAGTCAAATGTGATAGTGGCTACTCGATATTTTGATATCAATGTCTTGTTAAACTTTCTATTCGTTTAAAGAATCTTAAAATATTCTATGATCAGTTTAGACAAAAAATATTAAATTGGTATTTGGTAATAAGCTTTTCTTCAGCAGCTAATCGGCATTTTAGAATGATTTTAGAGGATCACAACACACTAAAGACTGCTTAAACTTCAGGAATGAATTTAGTTTTAAAAATTTTAAAAACAAACATTTATTGTTGAGAAGAGAAACTTATTTTTTAAATGTGTTTGAGTATTTTTATGAATCAACATATTTTAATAGAATTCACATTTTAAGAATATATTAGAGAATGTCTTTATTCAGCAAATATTTTAAGGGAAATGTTTTAAAAAGGTGTTTTCTGGAGGAATTTAAGAATATTTCTAATTGATCAAATTGAAAGATCTTATATGACTTTCTATAAGTGTGGTTGTTATTTGTATG